>NW_006799985.1:1068308-1172613 GCF_000485575.1 Poecilia formosa | reverse complement strand
TATCCTTTTATTTCTGTTTTATAATTTTGTATTCAATTGTGCTGTTCCTTCACATAAAATCCACCAAAATTGTATTAGAGCTTATGATAAAATGTGAAAATGTTCTAGGTGTATGAATGATTTTGGAGGTAAGACCTTTCATACCCCTTTAGATTTCCATTTCACCTTTAATGTGTTGTTTGATACTTCATTTGGTTCTCTGCCGACTTAATCTTTACCATCTACAGAAAACATTCATGACAGAAAAACAATCCTTTAGAAATCCTTTTAGCAAGCAATCAGACCACAATAGTACCTGGACTATATGTGTGAAGCAGTGGTCAGGCGTGCAACCTCTCAGCTTTGCTCAGTTTGATTGATGGTCACTAACAGCCAATCCTGCCGTTTGGGAAATATGGAATTCATTATTCAGTTTCCCATATAGGGTCAAAGGTTAAACTGGGACAATGATAAAATTGGGGAATCGTTTGCTTTGGAGGGCATCTGGGGGAAGAATGCTGCACACTGACGGTAACAGCTGGCTTCTCTCACCTATATCATGCGGACAGCTTTAATAGCACTGAACTGGATGAAGCGAGTGACCGGGTTGATGGAGGATGCTCATGTTAGCCTTCGGTCGCAATATCTAACCCTGGTTCACAATCTTTAAGTAAACATTTCCATGAATGCATGTGTTTGACCATATTCATCAGTGTGAGTCTTCCCAGCTGTCTTCGTGTAACCTGAACACAGCCTATGGACACTGCTCTGGTGGTCTTTCTAAAGGGAAGTCATATGGCAGATGGTCCTTGTATATTGTTTTAGAAATCACATATTTATACATCAGACAATGGAATTCCACCTCTAACAAATCTAACACTAATATAAACGTACTCATCACATATTTCTTTTAAAATCTTGGCTATCTAAAGTCAACTTAGCATTTTTTTTTACTGCTTCTTATTTGGTCCAGTTATAAAGTCAAATGAAAAACCCAGAGGCAGCCAAAACAGGACTGTGATTTCTTTTCTCCATCATATTTGGATAGTCACTTAATAAGGGAAGAGCACCACATTAATGATGATAGATCCCACACCCAAGGCCTTCGGAGAACAATCATTCCCAGAATGCCATCTTACAGTGCGACCTCGTGACCTCTGTCAGACCACACAGCAAAGGAAATCTATAAGCAGG
Source organism: Poecilia formosa (assembly GCF_000485575.1). Taxonomy (NCBI): domain Eukaryota; kingdom Metazoa; phylum Chordata; class Actinopteri; order Cyprinodontiformes; family Poeciliidae; genus Poecilia; species Poecilia formosa. The sequence goes on along the minus strand of NW_006799985.1, from coordinate 1,171,440 downwards.
TTCAGAGCCAGAAGTGACCAGTCTCCAAACTGACCGGTCAGTGAGCATTAGAGCCTGTTTGCTAGACAAACACGCTGCAGCTTACCAGCCCCACAGCTGGAGAATAATCCCATTGGAAACCTCTTGGATATCTGGACCATGTAAATTAGAGGAGCTGTAAAATATGCAAATCTTTCTAAAAGCTAATGAAGCACAATCTTATTTCACAACAGGCTGAATGTTCTTATAAAGAGACAATTTGAATTGAGTCTCTCAGTGTTTCTCTGTGGGAAACTTGTCATCTTTGAACTCTGTGGGGTTCCATCCCTGCTCCTCAGCAACCACTGTGAAGCTGCTCTGTTTCCACTATGTGTTTGCAGTCAAACCACCTTGTAATCTCAAAACGGGCTGTTTAGATGAGAGACTCTTTAATGGTCTTACAATTTGATTTGATTTGATTACTAGCAATTTAGCGCAAATGGAGATTAATCTGATGCATCATGGGGTTAGGTTACCATAGAACCATTTACAGGTTCTCATGCATCAATAAATACACCAGATTAAGCTAACCATCCTGAGAGTTTTGTGTGAAAAACTAAGACTACAGATGTATATATTGCTGTTCACAGCTTTTCACAGTTACATTTTGAGTGATCTGTCATGTAGGAAATACAGTTACGTATTTGTTTGTTGGCACATAAGTCCTGTGAATAAGCTTTTATCTTCTTTATCTGGGTACTACTTCAGGCAGGTTGACTAATTGTCAGTGACTCCAGTTGCATCACCCAGTTAGTCCTTGCAGGGTTACAGGCGTGCCGGTGGCTATCTCCAGCTCAACAGAGGCATAGTAGACCCGGGAAACATCTCTACATCTCCACATGGCAACCAAAGCCCCTTTTAGATCATAATTTGAATGTTTTATTTGCACGTGTTCCTTAAACTACACAATAAACTGAACTGAAGTAAACTAATGGCTATTGCCAATGGTGGAGAAAGTACTCAAAAAATGTACTTAAGTAAAAGTACAAATACACAGACAAAAATGTACTCAAGTAAAAGTAAAATAGTACTGGCTTTTAAAAATACTTAAGTATTAAAAGTAAAAGTACTTGCTGAATGCATTACCTAATCCCTAATACAATATCATTAAGTGAACCGATCGTATTTAATTTTAATACATCAGAAATGTGCCATTTTAATGAACAATGCCACAGATAAAGCATGTTTTTATTGTGTTTACTCTGTAGCATAGTTTAGACTTAGATATGTGATTCTATGCATCATATTTTCAGGGATGGAAACATCTCGTCTCCTGTCCTAACATAGCATGAACTTCACTTTTTTTGCCACTATTGGTATTTATTTTGAAAGAAATCCAACCGAAAGGGGATGGAAAGAAGGTGGGTGGTGGAGGACTCGCAACCAAGGAGCCAGTAGCAGTGTTGTAGTCAAGACCACCTACCCAAGACCAAGTCAAGACCAGGACCCTGCGCTACGTGACACAAAAAAATTAAGTTTTACCTTCAAAATTGCTTCTCAAATTGATCTGAAAGATCAACATACCCATAAAACACCTAGATATTAAATACTTAGAGCTGAAATAAATTTAATCAGTAAAGATCCATCCAGACGAATCGGATCGTTCCTGAATGTCATATCAATGCACACTTTGCTCACAACGTCGTCCCATATTTGCGACACCTCAGGCAACACCTCCACACAATAATTCAGCGCATGAGTAACAACTTTTTTTCATCGCGGATGCAACATGTGTGTCTCAGTCAGTACAGCTAGCTTTGCTAGCATCACATCCACAGATCTTACCTTTTTTAAGCTTTCCTTCCAAGTGACGCTAAAAGTTGGACGAAGTCCCCACCGTCTGTGAAAGCGAAGCGCTGCTGGTTTTACATGTCGCCATATCTATGATTTATGCAGAGCTATTATATTACTCATGATTAGACAGACATCTTCTCCCGCTCATAGAAAACCGCTGCGCATGTCTTGGAGCTCCACGTGCGAGTAAAGGTGGAGGCGATGGGTGACAACAGACACTAAGTCATGTTATTGCTTGGATTTTACGGCGCCACCTTAAGTCCCTGAACTTCACATTTTAACGGACAAAAAAGAACAATGCGACTTGGATGTAACGAGTAACACGACAGTTTTGTAGAAATGTAGTGAAGTAGGAAGTACAGATACTTACTGTAAAATGTACCATACCATACCATACCAACTTTATTTATAAAGTACTTTAAAACAACCACAGCTGATACAAAGTGCTGTACATTAAAACACAACATAATATAAAAAAATAAAAACTCTTACAGTTTAAAAACAAACAAACATACAATTTAAAACTAGATCCTGCTGGAGTTGAAAGCCAAGTAAAATAGATGGGTTTTAAGACGAGCTTTAAAAGTGGACAGTGAAGGGGCCTCTCTAACGTGCAAAGGCAAGTCGTTCCATAACTTGGGGCCCATGACAGAGAAAGCCCTGTTCCCTCCATGTAGTGGAGTAAAAGTAGAAAGTACCCATTATTAAATCTACATAAGTAAAGTACAGATACACGAAAATTGTACTTAAGTACAGTAACGAAGTACTTACTTCCCACTGGCTATTGCACCACTGACCCACTTTGGGAGGTAGGCAAAGAGACGTAGCAACCATAAGATAATAAGGATAAGCTAGTGTTTCATAGGGATAAATAAACTTAAATGAAAAATCTTTGCAGCAGCAGATCTATAGGTGCTTAGAAGACCCAGGAAGTCAACCGATTTAAATAACTAACAATTCGACCAAGATGAGCACCAAAATATCCACCAAAAATCATGGCAAACCCTCTTCTGCTTTCAGGACTTCATATCTTATTCTTCGTATCATTGATTCAACAAGGGGTTGGTAATATTCCTCACCAGTTTTGCTGCAGATTTTGCAAGCTGCACATCCATGTCGTGAGTTTCTTGGTCTGACACGCCCAAAGATACTTGGCTGGGTTGAGACTTTGGGACTGTGGAAGTCATTTGAGGACAAGGAGCTCATTGTCATGTTCAAAAAAGCACTCAGTAATAATTTGAGTTTTATAACATGGTACATTGTGGGAATTTCCGGCTAGAGATGGTTTCACTGTGGTCAAAAGGGGGTGGACAGGTCAAATCTGACGTTCAAACAATATCAAGGGGCCCAAAGAGTGTCTCCCACACAATTACATCAAAAACTCCCTGAGCCGTTGGTGCAAGGCAGGATATATTCATGGTTTGTTATTATTTACACCAAATTGTGACCATAACATTTGCATGTTGCAGATAAAGTTGAGGCTCACCAGACTGGTCAGCATTTTTGCAATCTGTAATTATCCAATTTTGTATATCCTGTGTGAATTTTAGACTCGGCTTCTTGTGTTTAGCCGACAGTAGTGGATCCAGGTGTGGCTCTCTAATGCTGAAGTACATCTACTTCAAAGTTTGTAATTTAAGAAGTTGTCCTTCAAATACCTTGATTATAACACCTGGTTGTTTGAGCTACTTCTTCTGTCACCAAAAAGGCATTTCATAATGTTACTGGATATTACCTCTTCTTCGAACCCTTATGTACCACAAAGGGTTCTGGAGGTTCTGAAATATTTAGACCTAATTATTTTGTACAAACAGCCATACCGCAATCAAAGTCACACAAATCCCCTTCATCCCCATTCTGACAGTAATATAAACTTCATGTAGTTGTTTTCATCCTCTCTATATGCTTAAGCACATCAGCTTGCTGCTATGTGATTGAATGCTTTTGTGTCTACAAATATACCATGTACAAAAGTAGATATTGTGTACTTAAAAATCTCCCATATTTTCACATCTGTATTAATAAACAGCTGTTTATATCATTTGTAGGTATTTTTATGTTTAGTGGTCTATATTTTGTTACTGTGCTGCTGTAACAACTGAATTTCCCCACTGTGGGATACATAAAGGACTATTCTATAAGAAATTGAACAGTAGCAAGTAAAATGAACTCCATGTATATGATATGGCATGGCAGTTTGTTGTTGTTTTTTTTTTTTTACCATTTTAAAACAAGAAATAAACTGCTAGACTCGGATGTTCCTGCCCTCTCCTTTGGTCTGGCATCAGTTTAATCATACAAAGCAGATAATATCCCACTGACTCCACATGAACTTTGACACAATTAATTTGAAGTATTCTTTCAGTCTCCCTGGTTATGATTATAACAACACAATAGTAATAACAAATTATTATAAAAAAAAATTACTAGTAAAATTTAGAAGGACTTGTTATGTTTTGAAGTAGCACTAAAGGTGTAGCCAGTGGAGTGAAGACAAGCTACTCCGAATGTGTGTGCCAGTGTTTTCGGTTCAGTTAGATATTGATTAATCTCCTACGCTTATCTCTCACTTAGGGGATGTGTGTGGGTGGGGAGGTTTCATGTGAATTTGTAAATGGGATCTTTCATAAAAGTCCATGTGGACAAACTGTGTTCATTCAAGGACAAATTGTTTTCCATGAAAACCTGATAAAACCATCTGTTCATCTCTGTGCAAACTTTAGTCATTATTTGTGTTCAGAGAAAAATTCCATTGAGCGGCAACACGCTGATGGGTTCTGCAAACTTTGGCTTGTCTTCAGTCAAACTGAGCCACAGTTGATTAGTTTATCAGCCACAAAAACCGTGTTGTTGTTAGCCTTACTGGTAGATTATTTCATAGCTGTCAAGGCTGTTGTCCAGCAGGGCAAACAGAGACATCTTAACCTGTCAGGAACACATTCAGTAACGATATAGGTTAAATGTTAAATATTTAACCTATGAATAGGTTAAATGATGATGTCCCTGTCCCCAATGACATCATCCTGAAATGATGTCATTGGGGACATCATAAAATTTTCCAGTGTTGCAGAAAAAAAGTCAAAACACAGAAAACTATCTGAAAACTACACATGAACGCTTTAAGAATAAAACATTCATGTTGGGAATTTACTGAAAATTATGCAGGTTTATGGTTCTGATGACTAACACAACTTCTAGGAAAATCATACATGTGTCACATTTAATATCAGTACGACCCTCCATTTAATAAGGGTGACTCGTGAAAAAATATGTTTTCATGTTTCATGTTTATGTAATGAATCACTGCTGAGTCTCCAGCAGCCTTCCTGTTATTTTAATGACTCATGTGGCAGCAGGCTGTATGAGGACTGATTCTCTTCTTGATTTTTTTTTTTTTTTTGCCACTTCTTTGTTGCTGTCAAATACGAAATCCATATGATGTTGTTTCTATCAATGTCAGATAACAGCCTGGTGTCCATTCAGTGATGGCATTCCTGCTGGGAAGGACTTAGTGATTAAAGCAGACAGGTGTTCTTGGTCCTCGGAGAAATAAAGAAAAAAAATCATTGATGGCAACATGCAGCAATCATGGAGGAACATCCATAAAATAGATCAAGGCAAAGAGAAAATGGATCAGAGCTGGAGGTTGGAGAGATCCAATTCATCGCATGGAGAATCATTACTGGCTGAAAAAGCAAAGTCTTAGAGAATCTCTGAAAAAGCAATGCTACCTCAGTTTTCTGCAATTTTTCTACTTTTGCTTTGCAGTGGCTTGCAGAAGTATTCACACCCCTTGGACGTTTTCATATTTTACCACATTACAACCACTAACTTCAGTGCATCTTAATCTGATGTCATGTGATAAACAAAAAGAAGCACACAAAGTGTGAAGTGAAAGGAAAACTCAACATTGTTTCACATAAAATCCAACACAAGTAGTTAAATTTATTAGTAAAAATATTTCACAAGTGGAGAATCTTAAAACAAAGTTAGATTATTGATCAATATGTTCAAGGATAGCATTAATCAGAGAAGTAACTCTTGGGGAGCTGCAGAAATCCACAGCTCAGGTGGGGAATAGTGGTGCACAAAAAAAGTCTGGACTTTATGGAAGAATGGCAAGAACAAAACTATTGTTGAAAAACAGTCATACTAAATACTGTCTTTCACAAGCCATGTAGTTTTGGGTGTGCGTCATCTTATCGGTGATACATGGTGTTGGCAGCATCCTGCTGTGGGAAGGCTATTCTTCAATAGCAACAGGGAAGATGGACAGATTTGATGTAAAGATGGATGAAGCTGGAAGGAGTCCTGTTGGAAGATCCAAAATTCTTCCAGCACAAAGACCAAATATAGATCAAAGCTTATTATGGTGTTAAATTTACCCAGAGTCAAAGCCCAATAAAAAAATTTAATGACACCTCTTAGCAAATTGTGTTGAGAAAAAAAAGACTCACCATGCAGTCTGACTGTGTTTGAGCTATTTTGTTAAGACAAATGGAGAAATTTTAGTTCTACAATGTGCAAAGTTTATAAATATTTGAAGTGGGTGAAATTAGCTTTTTCAGCAAGGAATCTAAATCAGTGCCACACTTTTCAAATAATTAATTCTTTAAAAAAAAAAAAACTTTTCTTCCCAATTCATAATTATGCACATATCTGTTCTTGGTCTATCAAATAAAAGTCAAGTAAAGCATATTAATTTTGTGATTATACCAGAAAATGTGAAAAAATGTTTAGTTCTGGTTCTTTTGCCAGACACTAAACTTCCTAAGCAGCGTGTGAAAACAGGCCTGCTGTACAAAACTAGCCTGCAGTCCAAAAGATCTGGCATAAATGTTTGTAATCAAATGGATCTTCTACTTCCTGTCAGCGGAAGAATTCTCGGTTTAGTCACTGTGAAGATGATGGATCAAACTATGCAGTGAGTGAGCTGTCAGCTCGGGATTAGCATGCCGCTGTCTGATTTTTGGCACTCTCATTCCTAAGGGAAGTGTTTGTCTATAATTTTATCATATTACAGTGTGCCACTCTGACAGCAGGGCGGTATCGTCGTGGGAAAGCTAATTGAATTTGCTGACTGAATGGGCCGCAGCGCAACCACTGTGGGTCTGTCAGGGTAGTGATGACACGTCATGTTGCACTCTGGCATGTCAGCAGCAGGGGGGGAAAGCCCCAGGCCCCGCAAATATCATAAGACTGATGAATTTGTCACCCTCACATCACAGCACAGTCACCACAACTGTGCAGGCTTGATTTATATCACCCTGCGTGTTAGATGGCGGCTAAAACACATTTCAGGATTCTGGCAATTTGGAGCTACATGCCGACTTTATTTAGGTTCATTGCTGTTGTGGAAAAAAAAAAAAGTAACACAATGAACAGGGGGAGCATTGTATATTAGGAGCCTGTTTAAGAAGCTGACACTAGGTTGGACTCACAGCGTGGTTGTAAATAGATGAAGACTTTGTGGGCAGTGGCCTTGGGTGAAAACTGCGCCGGCAGAACTAAAGAATGATTTACTGTATTCCCAACTCGGACTGCTCTTTTTCACCGAGGAGGAGGATAAACTGAAAGAGGAATAAATGTTGCTGAAGTTTTCCCAAGCATTGCTCAGATTCATTATGTGCATAACTTATTTAATGGCATTCCTTCCTTGTACACTTCACGCCATGCCTACCCAGCATGCATTGCAAGGGCTTTATAAGCTCCCAGTGCAGTAGACCAGCTCAAAGTTGAAGGGGTCTGTAGAGGTGGTGCGAAACTGGGTAAACCAATTTCTTTTTCTACTTGTGACATAATGGTTTTATGCTCACAATTGACCAAAAACGTCAGAAATTTTAAAGAACTAAGTGCACTTTAATGACACAGAACAAGAACAAGTTGGGAAAAATTGGCTTTTGGTGAGAAAGTTTTTTATTTATTTATTTTTTTTATTAGAGTCTGCATAGCAAACAGAGCTGATTAATTCAGCCCCCACCTCTAAAAATGATCCCCCCCTTCCTCAGCGCAGGAGCACTTGGGCATGTTTAGCACAAATGTAATTACGGCCTCGGAAAGCGGGCAGCTTTTTAAAGAACCCCTTCTCCTCAGCTCTCACTTCAATACCTGATGATGTCATGCCCTTTTGTGGGGTCGCAGAAACTCCTCAAATCAACTGCCACTCATGACCTTTTCTTTCAGTTTCTTCTCCCTCTCCCCCTTCACCCAGCTCTTTCTTCCTCTTTTTCTTTCTCTTGTTCATAACTGAGTTTCCCTTTATGGGTTGATCAAGCAGCAGCACCCCCCACGCCCCCCTCACAACTCCCCTCTTTCTCCTCCCATTGGCTCGCACCGCTTTTGGAGCTGCTTTATGAGAAATGCATGCCCCTGTTTAAATGTATTGATAGTCCTCGTAGACGTCCCGGCCTTTTGTCCTCCCGGCCGGCTGATTTCTAAAAAGTTCCAGAACATGGAAAAAAAAAAAAAAAGCACTCAGCATCCGGCTTTGTGCTGACAGTCCTGCCCCTAAACATATTTGACTACAGACATATTGCAATTTGAGAGAGCATTGCAATGCGGCTCGGAGAATTTGACCCTTTTTACTGCCACTCTCTGTGGCAGAAAAAGAATGTAGTCTGGCAAACAAATGTTGTGACAGACAGCTTGTCTAGAGAATTTTATGGTCCGTCTGTGCAGTTGGTACACGGGTACACCAGCCCCCTGAACAACTAATGCTGCAAACATTTAATTTTGTTGTGTAGATTATGCTTTGGTTTGTTCTGTTAGTCCTTTGAAAGCATGAGATTTGGAAAATGTGCATAATTTATCCAATTCAAAGCAGGATAAATCATCATTCTGAATATGAACGCATTCTTATCTGGTTGTGATAAAGCACTTTGCAGTACAGTAAACCCTTCTGTCTTCTTTTACTTCTCATGAAGACTTCTCAGACAAACACAAAGCAGAAGAACGGGGAAAGGAACTATAAAACTCCATGAAGGTTTTCACTCCCAGTGGGGACTTTTCAGTGCTCACAGTTTATGTCTAATTATATTTGTCAGTGTGCTGAGGAATTAGTGGAGGCATTCATTTGTCCGACGGCCTGATTTTCCATCTCCTCCATGGGTCGTCTCTTCACCTATTCCATTCCAAGTGATTACAGCACACTTAAATGCCTAATTGGCTTTGCTCCTTATTAGCAATACAATTATACAGGCCTTGGGATTCTCATGTGTGCAGCCATCTGTGGAGAGGAGACACCATTCAGATGTATCCATAATTCAAACCGCAGTTATTCTTTCACCGGTGAGCCGGGGCCTTTGTGAGTGTTGTTCTTATCCTGGCTCGCAGGGCCCCCTTCGCCTTTGCAGTCTTTTGATCATTGCTTCACCTTTGTTCTAAAATAAAAGAAACCTTCCAGATAACGCAAATCACTATTGTTCATTTGAGGCCCGGGGATTGAAAGCGGGTTCTGGTACTAAATTTAGTTGGCATGCAATCTGTATTTTTCCAAGTAAAGAATGGACATGTTTTTTTTTTTTTTTTTTTTTTTTTTTTTTTTTTACTAATCATATGTTTACTTGGAAAACCTCCCAGAATTAAAGTAGGATATATTTCACAACATTTTTGTCTCTGGTCAGTTGTTGTAGTAACTCTTAATGCAAAAGTGAATTGCGAGATTCTCAACACAGAGTGACATTTCAAGTTCTCTGATTCAGATTTGTGTTTCCTTGGTTGCTTTAATCTTAGGCAATTGTAAAATCGGGTTGGGTGTAATATTTGGTCTTGGTAAACGAAAGTTGTTTCAACAGTCTTTTGATTCATGGTGCAATAGTTGCTGTATTAAACTTGCTTTGTATTTAGAGGTGATTCCTGGTTTTAAGGAATATTCAAAGAAAATCTGTTATTAAAAATGAGACATGAAAGGCCGTTAAATAGTTTATGTTTTAATGCAAGGTTTTTATAATTAGTCAGTCATTTCTTCTAAAAAGTCACAAATTAGAAGATTCCACCTGGGTGTAGCTGACTCCCAGCTGTTCTGTGAAAATCTCAAAGGTTTTTTAGAGAATACTAAAAAATAAAACACATTGTCTCTCTCTGCTTCTGTTTTGTCATTTGACAAGCTGCTACATGACCGCACATAGTATCTGTAAAACCATATGGAGAAAGTTTTGAATGCAGAGATCGTGAGCAGTAATTACATTTCCTGTTTTGCATCCAATCAGGTTCAGCATTCAGTAACTTGCAAAACACACATTATTTTCGGGATCAAGGTACCACGTCACCATGTTTTATTTCTGTGCTGGTTCCTCAAGTGCAGGTGTTACCTTGACAGTCGGAAGTTTATAGTATGCGAAGGAGCTCCCTGAACTTTGGCATTTGTGATGGATGGATTAACTCAGCCAGGTATATTAGAGCACACTGATGCAGAGCTTCATTATCAGATGGCCATATCTGTACACAGAGGAACTCGTCTGCCTGCCTCGGGTCTTCCCCAGCTGTAATAAGACAGCACTGATAGTATCTAATGACAAGGCAGACACCCCAGTTCCTGATGCCATTATCAAAAGTGGCCTCATCAATCAGACCGCTGTGTGACGGTGTGATGTGTGTGCGTGTGTGTGATGACAGGAAAGATCGCTGATGAGAGGTTGGATGAGGAGAAAGGGTGGGACAAGATGAGCGGAGCTGGGGTGGCAGGCAGGAAGAGGCGGGGAGTCTGTGGTCGTAACGAGGTGACCCACCTATCAACCCCTCTGCTGACCTGCTGAGAGATGCTCTTATTGGGGGTGTGGTGCAGACTCGGGGAACACTGTCTAATGTCAGTTAACACACTTGGACAATTTTTTTATTTAGCTTTTTGCTGGCATTTCATGCTGTTTCTTAATTTTTCTTGCTAGAAAACCGTCCCTACACTTAGAAACTTCAAAATGTTGTATCTGGATTTTAAGTTAAATGCCACTGCAATGGTGCACAATTAAAAAATAAAAGTTGATGCTTCATCTGGCCACATTTTGCTTTCTGGAAGCCACATGTATGTCTCTGAGCTTTGTACATCTAGAGACTGAAAGCTTTCCTCTTTGAGAACAGCTCAACTTCAGACAAACTGGATGAAACGCATCGTTAAACATTCATTTTCAAGTCTGGCCACAGGTTCTTAATTAGGTTTAGACCTGGACTTTGATCAGATCATTTGAAAACATTATAATATATCTTAGCATTCTACTGTGACTCTTTCTTTAGTGTCATCTTGCCAGAAGATGATGCTTCATCCAAAATTCAAGTCTTTAGCTGAATCATAAAACCATAATAATGCCACAGCTGTTTTATTAAATTACACACAGATGGACAATTGTTTACCAGACAGGTAATTTAGCTGCCCAAAATTTTATTTGTGGGTTTCAAAGTAAAGAAGGGTGAATAACATATGCTGGGCAACCTTTTCAGATTTTTGTTTGTAAGACTTTTTGTAATACTGAAAACCATCTAGAAATCTCCTTATGTACTTTGTGTTGGTCAAGCATATAAATTCCTTTAACTTTTTTTAAACTTTGTTGTAACGTGACACAACATGCAAAAATTCTACGTGTATTTATGCTGAATACTATTGCAAGACAGTTGAAGTGAATATTTCTGCATGATGCAGCTCTAAGCTTAACTGACGCTCGTTTCACAACATTTAAGGATGTCCACTTTTACCCAACAGGTGTCATTTTTGCTTTATGAAATCAATGCATGATGAAGAAACAACTGTAAGTGAACTGCATGAATTCTGCGACCGGATTGCGTCACACATGCACGCACAGACGCGGGCGCGTGCACACACACACATACACACACACACACACAAAAAAAAAAAATTCCTGTATTCAAATTGCATCTTAACTCAGACACTTGACAAGCAACACAAGTTGCTCAAGCAACTTTTATTGCTTAAGCACAGGAAATTTGTAATTCACCAACGTGAACAGCAGAGCGGTGTGGAGGAAGGGGCTGAGCTTACGCTCATGGGGATTAACACGTTTGGAAATTCTAACTCTCTCTGTCTGACATCTTTGTGTGAGAAGAAAAGCTGAGGACCCTTTTGACAATGACATTTTTCACATGATCAGGGCTGGAGGAAAAAGTGCCTTTGAGAGGCAGTGAAGCCCGGGAAAATTGTTTGTTGACCGCATAACAGCCATCGTCCTGTGGCTGTCAGGCCTGCGTGGCAGGAATTCCTTTGGGGAAAAGATTAATAGTTCATTTTCATGGCAGTTTGCTGAGAGGAAAAGCAAAGTGGAAGATGTAAGGAATGCTAGAAAACACAAATAAATGTATTTAATACATATGCAAAAAAAAGAAGAATTAAACTTTAAATAAATTTAATGCAAGATAATTGCTAAATTGACCTCAAATAGATCACATTCCCTTTTTGACAACAACATCATTTGGATTGCTTTCAAAGAGTGCTGATGCTTTCTTATAATGTCTCATTTTACTTTATAAGTAACCTTAGATATTACATAAACAAGAATTTTAATTTTTGAAAATGTTCTACATACCTTTCCTGAGAAAATTCAAATTAGAGTGGAATTAAAAACTTGTATTGCACTTAGGAATTTGTTTACATTTTAAAGCAGAAATTCCAATACAGAAAAACCTTGCTGTGGGTTTATGCCTGTCAATCTACATATATCTATATGACAAATAAGGTGCTGGTCTGAAATAGATTTGGTGTTTGAGGACAGCAGCAGATAATTTGCTGATAATCTGTGCAATTGTGGAATGGCAGGGACAGCACATTCTTTTGCAGGTTGTGCTAAGTTTTCATTTGGAACCAGAACATTAGTCCTTATTTGTTGGTCGTGTCACACTTTATAGCCTCAGGAAACCGCTCAACAAACAGTAACAAATCACTTTCCCGGGACACGAGCAGGTAACCTCACTATAAGTAGCACAAACTTTTGTCCTTTCCCAAAGTTTTTACACCAGTAATTGTTCTAAGTGCAGATATCAATCAAAGCGCTTGCCATTTACAGTACATTATCCCCTACATTAGCTCACTTAAATTATGTGGGAGTGCAGGTAGAGGCAATACAAACACAAGCGTGTATGCATGTGTGTTTTGAGAGAGTGAATGTGTGCGCGCACGCAGTTACCTTGTTAGCCCGTGTCAGTGCAGACAGAGGTTTGCTCCCCAATAGATCACGGCCTCACTAATGGCATATGATGCTGCTGCTGCCTCAAAATGAGGCATGTAAAAGAGCGACATTATTGATCGTGCCTGGTGAGTCGTGTGGCCTGCAAACACCTGCCATTTTAACGGCACGCTTACTTTTTCATGGCTGTGGGGATAAATCACGACGTAGCTCTGTTCTGGATCAGGGGGGCCTCGGCAGTGTGGCAGAGCGCTCCATCACATTTTATATTGTGTTAATAATGTCAGATGTATCTATGTGTGTGTGTGTGTGGGTTGGGGGCGGTGGGGGGTCCATGCATGCATGCATTCATCACAGGCTACGTGGTATAAGAGGAGAGGACATTACGGGGGTGTCTTGCTAGGAGACAGACGCCTCCACTGAGCTCTCCGTCATTCCTCCACAGACTCAGACAGAGACTGCGAGGATCTATATAAGAACCATATAACGATCCATCTGCTGGGCTTCTTTCAAAAGCACTAAATTTTAGTCCAGCAAACATTAGTCAAGACATATGCTTTCATTCTGGCTATCAGAGAGGTTAATGGGATTAATTTACAATTTCAATCACTTTGAAATATATCCATAAATAATTCATAATCCCAACGCAAAGGGAGACTTTTGCTCATTAATTCTTTGAAATTATTTTCGCTCACTTTCAGCTTGACAAATGATGTCCGCAAGAAAAACATATTGAAAAGTGCAGGAAAAGAAAGAAATAACTGCTGTCATCTTGTTTTTTTTTTCTTTCTTTTGCAACAAAGGCAATGCAGTAAGAGTGTTACATCTGCTCATCTCTCTTTAAATCTCTGTCAACGAAGAAGGCGCAGATCGTCTTGGGGGTGTAGCTTCTGCCTAAGCTGCTCCTGCAGACCTTCCAGGAAATACACTTAATCTGGTCAGTGTTACCTAGAATTTACAAATGCATTGGTCCATTTGGGACATGATTTGCTATGTACAGAGTGAGGCGTGTTTGGAACACCAATTAAAATGACTACTAGAAATTGTACCTGCAGTAGCATAATTTCATAATAAAATAAAAGAAATGTAAATCTTTAAATCAGATTCGTATTTTACCGTCCCTGAATGTTCCTGGACAGTTTGGACAATGAATGATGAGTTTTTTTTAGTCATAGTTGAACAATCTTGCTTGCTCCCATGTAAAACACTGTAAAACACAAAAAGAACAAATAAAATAAACATTATTTAAAATTAACTTGCATTTATGCACAACACAATGCAGCATATAGTTATACAAGTATCCCAACCAAGTTTGAGAATGGCCGCCAAAGGTTAGCACAAATATCACTACCTTAATCCTTTTGGGTGTGGAAAATCTCATTCATTGCCAAAGATTAGCATCAGTGTTATACTCATAGACTTAACAAGGCTGATGGAAAAGTTTTCTGTTAAAAAGATGTAATTTGTTGCACTGTTCTGACCAAAATATTGGAGTCTTTAAATAAAAAGACATTCTGAATCATTCTAGGTGAACAAGAACAACAGGTAATGAACTAGTAGCACCATGCTATTATGACAACATCTAGGAGCGATACCATGTAATCCACAAGCGCCCGTCCCTGCAGGCACTTAAAGACTTTGACCTTTTGCACTCTCTTGCAATGTGGTTAATGCAGATTACAATGGTTTGGACTACTGAGAGCCTTCCTGACAGCTGCTCCCACCTCTCCCGGTCCACATGGCTGTAATTTAGCAGGCTGGCCGGACAGCTTCTTTCTGGAAGCTTTGAAGCCAAGCCAGTGGAAATTAGGAACTTTGTCGTGGAGATATAAAAATGATAATAAAAGAAAATGTAGCTCTTTATCCTCACGCGTCTCAAGTTGAGATGAGGAAGACAAGAGCCGGAGGCTTTGAAGGGAATCAGGCAGCCCAGCTTGAGACGAAAGTTGGCACTTCTGCCTTTCTCTGCCACCGATTTGAGCTTAAGCAGGATCAACTATCAAACTATCGTAAACAGGTTAGCCACATAAATGTTAGCTTATGATTCATCAAATGTGATTTTCAGCATCTACAACCTCAAACTGCAGCTACAGTTGCTGTGTTAGTTACTTTTTGTTGCTGCTTTCTTACAATTGTGGAGTTAGTTAGGGGTTAGAATAGCAGCAACGGTTATTTTGGACACTTTCCAAGCCACAGGATTTATTATGCCTTGTCAGTGAATCGTTGTGTGTATTGAATATATTCGCTCTAAACTAATTGACCAGTACGGTGAGAGGCGCTGAATTAGGCAAATGGGCCCAGGATGTGAAGTTAGACTTGATTTATTACTTTGAATGCAACTCAAATCAATGGCTTAGTTCCCCAAAAACCATTGCATTTCCCAGCTGAAATCATTGTTATGCTTAAGAAAAGAGAGATTATGCAGCCTTAATGAGTTTCAGTGGTTGAATGTGTTTGTGTCCCATTCAGGGGCGAAATCATATTTAATGGCTGACACTCAGTTCATGGCAGGTCCTCCTTTTTCTCAGTGGCAGGTCACCTTCGTCAGTGGGAAGGCCCATTCAAAGGGGAGGGCCAAAGATAGGGTTCTACATTCATGAAAAGAGGAGCACAAATGCCGTGCATGAGAAATGAAATGGGAGAAAAGCAGCTGATTTGCACACAGCGCTGCAGCTCAGCTTAGGGCTGGCTATAGGCCCCAGCCGGCTGACCTCACTGTGCCAGACTGGGACCTCACTTGTTTTGGGAGATGCTTTTGTTTCTCCAGCTTAAGAAGAGATCTAATTTCATTTGGGTCTTGACAGAGCAGTCGCCGTGGCTTCTAGATAAAAAATGTTGCAGGTCATTAATAAATTAACATGCTCATTCTTCTGCCTCCGTCACAATGTCCCAAACAACCACACTTGTATGCTAAGCAGCGATTATTTTTCCAAAATCTATTCAGGCTTGTAACGCACAACAGTTATAGTATTTTCTTGTCAGAAATGTATAAAAATGTTTTTAACACAAAAAGCAAATTTCTCCATTGAGAACCAAAGACTAACTGTGATTCATTTATGTTTTATACTCTGAAAGCTTTCATGTGTTCTAGTTCCCTAAAATATAAAATATGCCCTTTAAAAACTGAAGTTGGAATAATTCATATGAAAAATGTTATGAATGATTATTTTTAGGAGAATTAATACATTATTTGTGGTAAAGTTTTTTTGTCTATACAAAGCTTTTGCTGCACCGTGGAACCTTAATCATGACCTTTAAAAGTCAAAAATGTTACTGAAGTGCCACAGACCAAGCATTAAACACCAGGATTACTGCTTGGAATTAGCAATGAGCTCAGGACTTACTTGATTGATTGGTTAGGATTTACACAGAACCCCAAGCCAGTTAGCTTTGAATGTTGTTGCACAAACAAATACATTACTATATAATAATCAATGGAATTGTTGTAATCTGACTCGGTGTCAGTGGTGATGTGCTCCTAGTTGGAGCATTGCATTAGCATGAGGAGTTATGAGATTAACAGTCATTGACTGACAAATGAAAAAAGACCATCTCAGCTTATTCCACTTTAATAAGCATTGAATCCACTTTATTGATTATTCACTGCTAATATGCAGTAGCAGAAATCAATAGGCAGTCCAGCTTTCATTTCAATATAAATCCAATTATTGCTATTGCTAAAGCTGAAGAAATTAGAGGGGAAATGGACTGGCATGTTATTTCATCATTTGCCCCTCTATAATGACTTCAGAGGTAGACTTTATTCAGTAAAATCACAACATGTACTGAGTAAATATTCTTTATTATTATTTATTGGGGGTGTGTGCCCAGTGTAAACTTACAGTGACCTCAGAAGTTAATTAGTTGTCATGAATCAAACTTTATTTGCAGGCTTTTATGCAATTCAATCACTGATTCAGTCAAACATCATTATAAACTAACAATTGTATTTAATAACTCTGCACTGAGCTTCGTTAATATGCTCTGGATTTGACAGTTCTTCTCATGGAACAAGCAGAAATATTTCCTACATTCCTCAGAAGGCTTTGTTAATCCTGCTTAAACCGCCTTAATCACCTGGTCACACATTAGGGTGTTTGGTTTTTCCAAATCATTTCTAGTTAGAGAGAGAAGTGAGGGGGGCAGAAAGAGACATCATTACGCTGTAATAAAGCATCCATATGGTGTAAATGTTGAGCTGGTGCAAATCCCTTCAGCTTAGCTGCAGAGCACCCTGGCAAGAAAGGTCAGGAGTGGCTGCTTCTCGCTTAAGCATATGTTTCCGTTTTGTGCTATGTACATTTCTGAAGCGATGCTGCAACTGAGCACTATTAAGGTCAAACATGAGATTACAGTCGCAGGTTGATAATTAAAAAGATTGTTTTTCAGAAATTCAATTCAAAAGATGAAACTCAAATAATATTCTGTATAGATTCATTACAAACAAAATTACATTTTTCTGTTCTTTTTTTTTTATATAATTAGGCTTACTAGTAAAGTAAATCCAAACTTCAGTTTCTCCAAAACTATCAATAAAGCACTGGACTTCAATATTAAAAATGAGTAAGGTCCATGTCCTGCTGGAAGGTGAACCCATGTCTTAGACTCAGGTTTCTTGCAGACTTTCTTCCATCATTGCCCTGTATTTTGCAGTCCTGCTTAGTTCTGATCAGTTCCCTTGTCCCTGCTTAACAAAGCAACCCCTCAGCATAATGCTGTCGCCACCATGTTTCACTCTCAGGATGACGTGTTTAGAGTGATGGTCAATGTCAGATTTCTTCCACACATTACATTTTACAAGGAGGTCAAAATGATACATTTTGGCCTCGTCTGACCAGATTATCTTTTTTCCATGTTTTTACCATGTCCATGGCTGCAAATGACTCTTACCATAACTTTTTTTAGTAATGACTTTGTTATTTCCACTCCTCTGCCACCTGGGATATTTTCTTACATGCAACTCGTGCTTTAAATGTCTCCACAACTTTATCTTCTTGCTCCTTGATCTTAATTCTCTTTAGGCAACAGATATGAAATTACACCTGTGTGAACTTTTACATATTTATTATGTAGTCTAAGACATAAAAGGGACATGAAAGATTGGCATTTTTGCATTTGTAAAAAAAACAAAAAAAAAACAAAACTATATTAGACATGTTTTGGTCAGTCACATAACATCCAAACAAATGACTTGTGGTTGGAACTGGACAATATTGTGATCTGTTTCTGTTTGCATATGATTCTTTCTTTTTTACACTGAGAATATTTTTGTTGTTGTGTTTTGTGTGTTTTTGTGCTTCGTGTTGAGTTTCTTTTTTCCTGTTATGTTCAGCTCTTTGTGTATTATATAAAAAAAATCTTGTTTTAGTTTTAATCCTTTTCTCCTTTGATTAATAAATCATTTTGTGACAGAAATGGCAAAATGAACAAAAACAAAAGTTCAAAAATATGAATCCTCTTTTGTGCAACAGAAATCCAGATTGTTCTTTATTTTTTGTCCTCCGACACTTGAACACTGAAAACGTCTCTGCTATTCTGTAAGCACATCAGCTGAGAATATTACATTGTTACGGAAGCACAGCTTCTTAACATTGCAGTGAAATATTCCTAAGCAGTTTCAGCCTTACGTGTTATTTCAAAAGTTAATGTAAAGCATTTCGTGATGGAGTTTAAAACCTACAATTAATACCCACAAGCGTGGTTGCAAAGTAATGAGTGCCTGCTTACAGGACACTCAGACAGACAGGGCTCGACAAGTGGGTGGAACAACATGAGGTAGTCATTACATTTAACCCTGTTTATCATTGACACATACTCGGTGTTTGAGTTTGCTCAGATATAAACCAGCAAATCTCTCCTTAATCCCACTTTCTGTTTAGTTGCACACTGTCCTCTCAGGTCTCCTAATAATAGCTTTGTCCATAAAGAACAGCCGTCAGAGCATCGGGACGTAAGACCGTGCCGCTGTGCAACTGTCACTGTCTGTTCATCTTGGAGAAGATACAGAAATTGTCCTCATACATTTTGAAATGTGTTGCTGACCTCGGCTTAAAGGTTCAGAAAGCGACATTATTCTACGTTGCATTGGAATATGGGAACAAAACTGGAAGCATCTTACTTTCACCCCCCTCCCCCCATCCGAAATCTTGTACTTTGCCAAATCCTTTTAAAGTAGACAGTAGTCACCGTGGTCCCGAAGGCTCTGCCCCTAATTACAGAGGAGCTGTAATTACAGAACCTGGATGGAGCGCGAAAGAGAAGAAAACCTAAATCCAGCTATTGTAAATGTATACTGCCTTTTGATGATACCTGTTTTCCTGCACTGAGAGGTGCAAATAATCACATCAAAAAGAACAATGGCTGCGCACCTGCCTCTGATGCATGTGTCCACTCACATGCAACTAAACATTACGGCTGCCCGCCCCCGTGCTCCCAACATTCACCTTACAATAATACCAAGGGAACCTAGGAGTATCCACTCTTCTGCTAATGATCAACTTATTAAAGCCAAATCTGGGTCGGTGCTGTTTACTAAATACCTACAAGAAGACATTGCGAGTCACTGCTTCCTCAGAAGATGCACTTGTTTTTAAAGCATCTGTTTTCTCTCACATTTGCCGTTTAGTGAAGTCAAACAAGTGGATTTTCTGCTTATATTTCGGTACTCACAACAAATGAAAAAATTGCATATAAATGTTCCCAGAGCGTTTATCACTGAAAAAAATGTCATTTAATTAAACCAAGTGAATACACGTTGTTTGACATTTGAGAAAATGTCATGTTTGTTGCTTGCTTGTTGTGTTATGCTCTCATCATATAAAGCACATTGAACTGCAGAAATGGAAATAAACTTGCCTTACTTTGCCTCTGCGTTTGAAGTGAGCGCCGCTCGGCTTTCATTTCCTGCTCTGAGCACTTGTTGCTCATGACGTCTCTAATTAAGCGCCATGCTGAGTTTCCCATAGAGCGACTGGCTGCTCTGCTGATGTTTAATACCCACAACCAGACATGACGCCTCATTGACAGTGGTATGGTTCACTGGCTTTCACTGGCTTTACATTTACCCTGAAATGTATACTTTCAGGTCACCCTCTCAGGTGCAAAGTACATCTGACTAGGTCTCTGCATGTAAACCGTACTTCTGTGTTAATCAAACCCAGCTGCAGACATTTATTTAACCTCTTATAACTTTATGACATTATTACGAAGTTGTTTTAATGTTAACAGTGGAATCTGCAAAGTTCAATGCTCTTAAAGCTCCACTAAATATGTGAATCTGTCTGATGTGAATCTGTTCCAGCCTTGCCTCCAGAGAACAGCTACATTTAGCCACAAACAAGTCAATAATCTCCTCTGTTGAAAAAAAAAAAAGTTTAAAAATAGATTAAAAACCAAGCATGTTTTGGTAACTGCTTTTTCTAGTTATTTGCTTTTCACCAAACATACTTGATGGGTTTCTTGCCACATGAATTTCATAGCTCTATGAATTTACTGCTGGGGCTTCAGGCTGAATGGGACTTTTCAAACAAAGGTCAAAGTAGACGACTTAAGTGGGTCTGGGTTGTGTGGCACAGCTGGAAATAAGGCCCTGGGATTTTTAGTGCTTTATGAGCCCGTTGTGAAGCTGATAATGTGCATTGTGGGAGTATATTCTAAGGAAGAAGAGGTTAAAGACTATGGGAGGAGATCAGCAGCTTGGATGAGGAGGTTTAGTGGTAAGCAAATCATTCCACCAATATTGCAAACAGACAGAAGACTTACTAGATCATTAAATTTATGTGGTAATGAGACTGGGAAAGCTTTGTCAAATCATAACTGGTAAATACATTTATTAAGACTGGATATTTGCTTTTTGTTGCATACGAAACCCCAAAATCTATAAACTGGTCCCACAAGGCCATATTGTTTCACAGATTTAACAGTGTTTTGTTTCTGCGTCAGCCAGAGCCCAGTGTGTGTAACTGTTTCTGTCATGGCTGACAATTTGATAGGTTTTCACACTTTGGTTTGCCAAGGCTTCCCATTTTTCTCCTTCTCCCCATTTCCGGGCTAAAGCCAACCCGAGGTTTACAAATATTGAGCCCTAATCCTCGGGCCTCAGACAGCGGGGCCTGCTGTGTGGTGCTCAACAAATGACTGAGTGTTCATGAGCGAAATTAGTTCAGGGAGGCCTCTGTTTCCTCTCAATGTTGATATAGGGGCAAATAAAAAAGCAGCATAAATGTGGAGTCCCACTTCGTGAGAGCCTCCGGGCCCTGCCACTGAAATAAAGCTGAAGGCTGAAGGCTCAGTGTATTTTCAGAATAAGCACAGTTATGATGGAAGACTTGCCATTCTGTCAATACCTTATAGGCACATATTCTTGGAAAGCTGCTGTGAAGGATCAACATGCTTTGAAGAATCTAGATTTTAATTCAGTTTTCCTCACCTTCTGTCCTCAATGAAAATTTAGCCGGACCTATTTAACTTGTAACATACTCTGACAGTTAGCCAAGTGCCAGAAACGACCTCTTTGTTATTAATGGCTCTCATGTCTCTAATTTAAACAGCGGTATTTAATTCTGTTCTGGTCATAAACCTCGGTAAGACAGTGAAGCGTTCAGCTTGTCCAGATATTGGAATGCTTTACATTTGACACACTTTTAATCCACAGACACTGGCTAGCACCTAGCTACAGCTGATGTTTTGGAGATAGTTGGTTCCTCCCCCATGTGAAACCATCTGTGGACCTTTGTTTTGTTATTTGTTTGATCCAAGCATGGGATACATGGCAAGGTTGCACGCTGGGGGAGTTATGATGTTTTTGGTTTCCTGATACTGTATGTCCTGAACAATGTGTGCCCCGAAAATAAATATTAATCCATGCGCAGACTTTGTTCCCACCCAGCCGCTGTGTGTGTTTGTGTGTGAGTGTGTGTATGTGTTTCTGTTTCTGGACCAGACCCAGCTCTAGCCCCATTATCTCTCTGTGTCTTTGTATGTGCTGATTTATTTCAACAGTGCTCTTTCGGCCAAGCGCTGGGTGCCTCCTCTTTGTCAGCTGCTGTGTGAACGCAGAAGCCTTTGACCACCTTTGACAGTGTGAATATTTTAGCTCCCTTTAATATGCAGCCTAAACTTTTTATGTAAAGATGAGGAGTTGGAAGGGGGTATAGAAATAGGACAGGATAGCAAAAGAGTGCCAGGGTGACGTAGGAGTTCAACAATGACGCTATAAATTAAAGGGGGATGAAGAAAATAATGTGTGTGTGTGTGTGTGTGTGTATATATAATATACATATATATAAGCTGCTTTCACCTCATTATTTATTGTGACCATTTTTCATTTACCGCAAATAAATACTAAATTTTCGCTTGAAATTTCAGAGACATGTTGTCAATAGTTCATAGAATAAAAGAACAATGTTAATTTCATTCAAACGTTTAACTATAAAAAGTAAAATCAGATAAACTAATTATTTTAAGTGGCCTCTTAATTTTTTCCAGAGCTATATATATATATATATATATATATATATATACATATATTATTTATTTATGGACCATTTAACATTATATATAATGTGAAAATGGTGTTTTGAGTGAGGCAGTTACTTTTGCCCTCGTCAGTTCAAGCTACCTATTTTTTACTTTTTTTTTTTTTATTTTAGAAACTTGCTGTCCCTTATCTAATAAGTTCTATTCCAGGATATCTCTGTTTTCAGCTCCATTCATCTACATGTCAGTTCAAGGAAACATAGCTTTCAGGGAATAAGCAAGGATTAAGCAAATATTTACTGAATCATTAGTGAAAGGTAAATCCAGGGATCAAAACACGCTGGAATATATATATAAAAACAAAGCAATTGATCATTTTGCTGTAAATGACAGGATAACAGTCTATGCCAAGTTTTTTGAAAGTATTTACTCTGGGGCATTTACTTTTTATCTGTTGTACATATTTTTATTGGAGTTATAGTGAGTTTGCCCCTTTTTGGTAAACAAACAAAACCTGTCCAGATGCCTTTTTCTCCCTGGTCAGAATAACTGAGAGCTACCAGGTTCTCTGGGATCCGGCCTGGTTGTGAAGTTTCAAGAATTACTAAGTTTTTGAACAATGTTGTGGTGAAACTGTGGAGGATATGCCTGTTGTTCTAAAGAGGACAAAAATGCAAGATGCAGAGACAACAGAGGCAGATTAAATAAACGAAGTTCAAAAGAGGCACTAAAAATGAAAAGAAAACAGAAAAAGGGAAAGCGACTCGGCACCAGTGAAGTCAGTCAGAGACAAGAAGGATGGCTGAATGTAGAATGACATACAAACTAAACTTAGTTGGACTGGATAAGGTTATCATGAAAAAGTAAAATAAAAGTCACTTATTTAAAACGTGGAATAGATTAGCAAAAGCAAAACCTGCTGCACAAAAATAAAAAATAATTGTTCATTTCAGAATGAAGGAAAAGACCTGCCAGTTTCGTGGGATCATACTTAAATCTTTTGTGCTCTATCCCAGCTGTAATTTATTTATGTTGTCAAGTTTTCCCATATGTTTGCTCAGCTTGCAAGACGCTGAAAATAAAATCACTTCCCTGAACTGTATGTTTGGCTGGTTCATTCTAAACTAAAAACATTTTTTTTTTCTTTCATAGCTTTGACCTCACAAATACACACACGTCATCCCGCTGTGAGGAATCAAAGTTCAGCTGTTGGGTTGCTGATTTCTTGGAAGTAGTAGTTGGAGTCCAGCTCCAGCCTGTAGCTGGGCGGTGCGTTTGAGCTAACAACAGCAATATTACGATTTTACTGTGACCGTGTTGTCACAACCTTAGTGACATATGTTCCTCAGCTTCAGATGGGTCTGTTTTAATCAGATGAAGATTAATATGTTTAGTGTATGCTCACTGTGGCTTTATTAATGCAGCTTCTGTTTTTTTTTTAAATATTATAATCCCTCTCCTTCTTCCTCAAAGCCCTGTCATCTCATTACCAACCCTCGATCGGCCATGTTGACCTTAACACTGACTCCAGGCTTAGTAGTTTGGTACCTTCTATCTCTAGTCAAGCTTATGAGTACAATAAGTCAAGAAAAATCATTGAAAAGTATTTTTAATTCAGTATTTCACTTAAAAATTAACATTTATATGCATATATTATAGGGGATTATTACACACAGAGATGTTATTTTTCATTTCTGTTATTTTAATGATTGTGGTAAACAAACATTCAGGGTAATTAAAATATTGAGAAAGACCAATAAAAATATATTTTAATACAGGAATGTTATAGAATTATGTTATAATTCACACAATCATTTAAGAGTTTGGTAAGGAGGTAAGCTACAAAATGAATGAAATAGAAAGTTTAGTGGAAGAAAAAAACATGTGCTGGACTGTTGTTTAGCTTTGTTTAGATAAAATAATTTAAATTGGATATCAAGATTTCACAGTCTGGAGGGAAAGTTGAGCCACACAAAATCCAAGTTGGTTGAGGTCCAGCATGCAGTTTCCACAATCAGCTATGCTATGTTGGTTGCACCACTGCTTTATTCAGGTAGAAAGTCAGCACAGACATGCATCATCCACTGACCAGCTGTATCAAGATGCTAATTTAATTTTCCAGCACTTGGACCTGCCAACACTGAGAAAGTACCAGCTTTAATTGGCATGAGATGACTCTGCTTGGTTAGCCAGCAAACTAGCCTTAACTAAACATCATGGAAAAACTATGAAGGATTGTCAAAAGGAAGATGAGAGACGGCAGACTGAAGGCCGATAATTAACCTGAACACCTCAGCAGGTTGATCACCTCCATGCCACGCTGCACTGGTGCAGTAATTCACACAAAACGAGTCAAAACACTGTAATGAGTGCATATGTGTGGTCTTTACTGTTTTAGTGGTATAGCATCCCTGTATTGAACTCTTCTTTTAATTAGACTAACATTTTTAAAAATATACTTATTTACAAAAATAAAACTACTTTTCAGAGACATTCTAATGCATCTTATTTTAAATTGTAAGATGTATTCTAACTTAGAACCAAAAAGGAAGAACTGCGACCTACTTCTCAGCTTGCAAACATAAAATTTCTGCTTAAACTTGATTCATTAGCACATCAGCCATCCAGCACGTCTATAGCTCCAACAGAGCAAACTATAGAACAGACAGACAGCGTGGAGATTATAGCAAATCAGACAAGAAGACCTCTCCAACCAGACAAGATGGACACGGGAGGGAGTGAAGAGGAGATTTGTATGGGAAGCAAAGGGGGGAGCGGCTGTGTCATGGTAAGGGTAGACCAATGGAGCGCGGAGGCCCTCATGCCCCTGCTGATCACAACAGGGGATTAATTATGTCAGCATAATAAGTACAAATGGTGATCTGAACGTGGAATTAGCCCCCTGAGCAGAGGCTTCTGCAGCCTGCAGTGGAGAGGAAGAGTGGGTGGTAATGGAGGGGGGAATTGTCCCAATTTGTCCCAGCCTGTGCATGCACAGGGATGGAACCTCGGGTGGGATATGTTGTTGTCTGTCGGGCTGGCAGGCAGACTGGCTGGCATGCATGCTTGCTTGAAGTGCCTGGTTGGCTGGGTGGGTGGTGGGCTATCTTGGTCAGTCATCTCTGTTATGATTTGCATGGATGTCAGTCTCAGTGGCAGCTGGACAAGTTTCTAGCTGAGCAGGAGGTGTTTTCTTTGTTTATTTCATAGTGTGCCCCATCACACCCAGTTGAACTTCAGCTACGGGATAAATTCTGTGTTTTAATTAGTTAACGCCAATGTGAAGTATATAAAAAAAAATCAACATTTAGTTTTATTCTTCTCGTTACATTTAAATAAAGTCCTCCCTAGTAAATAATGTTGCAAGTTTTTCATATCCTATAATAATAATAATAATATTGTTGAGAAGACCAAGTTTGAGATGGGGCTGAGTTTCAGATCGAGGTCGTGCTGCCCCAGGACTCAGCCCAGAGGCAACAGTGTTCATCCCCAGCCTGTTGTACTAGCTGTTGTCTCTGCTGGCCAGATGCCTTCAGCACTTCCCCATCAGAGTCTGTCAATGTCACACATTCTATGTGCAAAACATGTAAACAAACCATGGAATCCTGATTGAAAGGAATTTCATAAAAACGTGCTCTCATTACCATGCTGTCAGAAGATATGCTGTTGTTTCAGGTATGTAAAAGCAGCCTGATATGTTAAATAGGGAACCTTGTTCAAATTTTACAATCTTCATGTTCAGGTAAATGTGAGATATGGAAAACTCTCAAAAACCCCAGGGGTCTTGCAAAAGCATAAAATAAGCATCAACCCAACATTCTGCATTGTTAAATAAGTAGGCATGTGTAAACCTACTTGCCAATAATGGGAACATATCTCAGAGGAGCTATTGCGTGTTAATGCACTGCACCGGATTTCTTCACATCTTTAAATGTTACAGTATTTCCCAGTCTTGCTTAATTGCAAAAACACGTTTGGAGCTCCAGAAAACCATTTTACTACTCATTTTCTAGGATGATGTTTTGCATTTTTCACTTCGACATGCAAAGTCTTTCCACAAAGTATGCAGTAATAACTACAAACCAATATAATTTTGATCTATGAGATGCAAGTCAGAGTAATCACCATTGATGAGAGGGGATTTTCCCAACAGCTGTCCATCCTGTTTTGAGGTTTTATTTTCATATGAATGTAGTCTTCAAAAATGTCTAAACATTAATATTGACAAATTGTAAAGAGTTAGATTGATGTATAATCTCTCCGTCCAGGCATTGGCTAAACTTGTTAATGTTACTGTTCTCCCAGGCACTTTTTTTTTAGGAGGCATCATCTCGAATAACCAAGAAAACAGAGTCAAAATCATCAGTCCAGTTTATTAAAGCCAAACAATGTACAGAAGCAACAGAAACATAGTTTAGTGTTTCAGAACTAAACCACTGCCATGAGTCCTCAAGGGACAAACACGGAGCGGCCCCAAACGATAAGATTCAACTTCTCTTAAGCCCCTAAATCAGCTGTGAAGTCTGTGAAACTTAGCTTAACATATGTGTGTGTATGCATGTACAAGCGAGCAGATAAAAGAGACGTAGGAAAGACACACAGTCATTTATTCTTACTCAGCATCAGCAGAACTTCACCACTGTCCAAAATACTCAGACATGTAATGTAGAGTGGAGCTCTATATTACATAGACTTTCGAGTCTCCAACTGTTTTACATGATCACAAAAATATTTAACTTGATTAATATGTAATATTAGTAAAATTTTGTCATTGCAACATAGTCTTTACCTGTCTGTTCTCTCATTATCTGCTAGGATCAAAACGTGCTTTTGGAAGAATGTTTTAAATGACTTCAAATAAAGTCATGTTAATAGAGCTTAAATGAGAGAAATCTTTTTCTTTTCTCTTTTTTTTTACTTATTGTCTCTGCTACTTGAACTGGGAGGGAAATAAAATGATTATGATATTTTCTTTTTCAAAATTACAGCACGTTGTTTGATGAAGAAATCTGTCCAGATTTCAGACTGCAGACCCTGCAGCCTGCATGCTTGTAGTAAGTCCATGAAGCTCGTTCCATGCAGGTGAGTGCAGATAATGATTTCTCCTCTGCTGCGGTGAAGCTGCTGATGGGGTAGGTCACATGCAGACTCAGGCCTCATAAATCCCTGCTCTATGATGAGCTTCTCCATATGACTGATGGAGATCAGAGGCAGCCAGTTAAGATGCTCGCTCATAAACATGCTACCCTACTGCTCTGACGGTGCTGTCAATTTTCATATTTCACCAGTTATTGGGCTCAGAGTCCTGAGTTATAACCCCAGCAGACTCTTGTTAAGGACTTGAATTGTACTGCTGACAAACAATTTATGGAGAGAGCAAGAAAGGAATCCAATTGATGTTTTTAATTAGGACAAAGATTAAAATGTTTCTGCAAGCAACAGCGTTCTGTCTCGGATACGGGAGTCAGAGTGATGGTTGAGTCTTTCAAGCATCTTTTCCAAATAACAATGTTAAGGATTGAGTTAATAATATAAAGTTCTCAATTAGTTAAAACCCATTAAATCACTTAAATATCAACACTGGTATCCTCATAACAGTTGAGGGGTTAAGCATTTTTGATGGGCAACAGACCACTCATGATGCATGAACATTTTCAACCTTAGGACAACAAAAGTGAAAAATGTTGGCATAGATACCCATGAACAATTTAACTACTTCTCACTTCATCTGACCCGTCACCTGACGTTTTCCTGTGAAAAGCTCACTTCCTCTTCAGGCCCTGCAGATGAACCAGTTAGACTTGAGGTCAGAGGTCATTCTAGATAGATGTCCACAGGATCCAGTACCCCTGTAGAACTGGTCCAGGCCCCTGTTGTGACCCCTCTACTGAAATGATGAATCAATTTCTTATGGTTTTAAGGATTCTTATGGCAAATAAACGATAACTAATTGATCCCTTGAACCAATTTCATTTTTACCTTCACAATTCTACTTTAACAGTGAATTGAAAATCAAAGTGTTGCACTTTTAGCTTCAGCCATATGATCACAGTTTTCATCTTCCAGATAGGGGTTTGCAACTTGGAAATCTAGAGCCACAAGTGGCTCTTTGGTGCTGTGCTGTGACTTAATATGCTGAAATATTGCCCTGTTTTTCTTTGTTCTGTTCTTTTGTTCTGTGCTCTCATGAAAAAAAAAAACAAAACAAAAAAACACTGGCTCCATCCTGCTCTCCACCCCCCACCACTGCTTACAGTGAAAAAGATATGAGCAAGTTTGGCTCATTTTGCTGTGTCCACTTCAAGGTTTTTAGGTTTGTTTTTTTTTTTCTTGCAGACCCTCCTTGCACTTTTGTGCTTTATTCATTTCCACTCCTGTCAGCTTAAATGGCAAAATTTATAACCTCGCTCCAAGGGAAGGAAAGAGGAAGAGGAGAGCTGAGGGATGTCATTGGATTGAACCAATATGCTTAAAGCAAATCAACCAGCACACAGTGGCAGTCGATACAAATTATTTTTAATAAATAATAAACTTTCTTTCCCCACAAGTGTGTGTCAGCATGGTATGCCAGACTTCCAGTCCATTCCAGTACAAAATCACCCACAATCCCAATAAGAGGGAACAGCTGTAACTTCATAAAAAATTCAAAGTTTATGTAATGTTTCGGAAGGCCCTGTTACTGCTAGTGAATTGTAATTTAACTTAAAAAAATAAAAAAAAATAACGCAAGTCGTTCATCAGCAGTTTGAAAAATGACTAACTACAGGCAATTTAAGCTAATTTAAAGGTTTCTGCATATGTAGGGAAAACTAGCCGTTTGTATAACTTTTATTTGCTCCCACACCACAGTAACCGCTATTCTGTATCCATTAATGTGCCAACTTATTTTGACACATAAATCCCACATCAGTCTAAGGGCCCCTTGCTTGGCCAGCCATGACTGATGATGCACACTGACTCACTCGAGCCCCCTCCCCCCAGGTGAGTGCTGTTCCGTGTCACTTACTGGAACACACTCCTCAAAAACACAATGAATGCCTCACAGAACCATAAACACACACACACACCGATTCACATCTATGTATGTAAAAAAGTACTGGACTTTGCTAATGACTCAGAGGGTGGTTTTCTCTTTCTTTCTCTACATCCACATACCTCACCATCACCACCCCCTGAAGCCCAAAATATCCAGCATGCATCAGACCAGGTGCTCTTCAAACACAGAAAAATGGGATTAAAATAACAAATGAACATTCATAGCCAAAGTTGTCATCGCTGTGATCAGAGAGAGGGCTGTTGTGTACTCAGACAGAAGAGATGGTGTCATCTTTGCTACTATCCAGTGAAGAGACAGAAAAAAATAAAAACAAATGACAGATTTACCGCAAACAGAGCAGGATTCACATCCTGCTTATCTTTTCCTTTCCCTTCCTCCTTATTTGCTATAGTTAATTTAATGTGAAAACTGTGATGAATTTAGCAGTAGCTGCTTAAAATATGTCTAAATGAATGCAGTTTTTTTTTTTTAATGACAATTAGACAAAATTGTATGCAAGCCCACTGAGCCCAAACCAGCGTATCAAAATACCTTTTGGCAATCCTCTTACAAAAGCACACATTGTACATCTGAGACACACAAATGCTCTTTAGTACCATTTCCTCTTATTGACGCTGTTGGCACGTCTAATATTTACAAAAATGTTATGGCTTGACAACCTACAATTAAACTTGTCATAACAGAACCCATCCAAAAAGCCAGACAGGAAGGAGGAGATGTTAGGAGTGATGTCAGCCCGGCAGATAAAATGAAGAGGCACGCAGGCATGTAAACAGCTGTTCTGTGATTGTCTGTGGTTCAGTGTGGTGTCAAAGCGTGCCGTATGTTTGTGATGTTTTTCGCACAGACAATGGTTTTGTGTCGTTAGGTACTCTAGAAGCTTAATCCCGGTTAATTGTTGCCTGTCATATTTAAGAGTTCAGGCCAAAATTCGCTCTTGAAAATTCCTTGGAGCATTTCAGTGATTGCGAAAATAATTAGAAGTTAATTTTATTCATTAATGAAAGAATTAAGTGGTAAGCGATTTTTGATACATTTCAAGGATTTTAAACAAATGAAAACCCAATTTCTGTTTCTCACAACATTAAAATGTTACACAAAACCAACTGAAAAAATGCAGCAGTGTATTTATGACTAGTCTGTTGCCTTCTGATATTTTTCTGCATGGAGTCTGGATGTTCTGCCTGCATGCATTTGTTCTCCATTGGTGCATGGCTTCTTCTAAAAGTCTACAAACATGACTGTTACGTTAACTAACCTGTGACGGTCCACAATGGATGGTATGATGCTAAACAAGTTGACTGCTCACTATGTTCTGCCTTCACGCATATGAATGAAAGGTTTAGTGGAAGAAAGAAATGGAAGGAAAGAATGTAGGAGCAACAGGAATGTCTACAGACTTATATGGTCTGTACAGTTAATCACATTCAAAAGTTGGGAGGTGATTCATAAAGAAGTCAGTTGTGATTGAGTTTATGAGCCAGGCTTACAGCTGAACTTTAACATCAAAATTCCGTATCATTCTCTGATAGGAAATTTTGGAGCATTTCATACTTCCCTCTGAAGAAAACATTTATTTAGATGGGAATTTTGTTTTCCAGCTGAACTAGGCACCTGCCCTCACTTCCTAAAGCACAACAGCTTACATGATATATGACCAATATTATTGCTGACCATTCACCTCCGTGCCACTCAGCACATGTTCAGTAACTCGAACAAAAACAGCCCAGAATAAGGCGATCTACAGTAAACTGACATGCTCTTCAGTGGGATGATATTCTGTTTTGTTTCCTTCTAATAAAGCAGTCTGGATAAAGTTTTTAAATTATTTATGATTGCCTATTTTTCACAAAATTCTGCCACTTTAATAAACATTTCACAGCTACTATAGGCAATATTGAGTTTTCTCAGAAACTATCATCAGACTTTACAGAAATAAGTGCTTTAAATACATCACCATGTGTGCAATGAATCACTATAATAAACTGGATTTCACTTCCTCAAATAAATTTCTTTAAAAAAAATTCAGATTTATTTCACAAAGTTTGGAGATTTACCTTTCACTGCTCTGACAAAGAGAACCGTAACTCATATTTATTTAACTACAAACCTTCAAACAACCAGATCTGTGTGGTTAATAGAGATTTGGTTGTTCCATCTGTATCTTCTTATTCAAAAATCAGCTCCCAAATGATTCCACATCTGAAACGTTTTCTCATCATATTGCATTAGTCCTCAGCTATCATTCTGCCCATTTCTCTGCTTTGAAGTTGATCCACTTTTTAAGCAAAGCAGAGCTCACTGGAACAGAACGCGGGGGAGCGATGGTGGAAAAGAAATCTTCTTGTATTACATCTCTGAATTATTACAGGCATGTGAGCATGTAACCCTAGCTAAAGATGTAGAGTGCTTTTTGGAGTCTGTGTGTAAATGGATCTAGTCAGAGGTGAAGAGAAAACAAGTCTGACCTCATGCACTGTGCACCGGGGAGGTCAACCTGTCTGTTTGGTTTTCTGAGCCAGGACCATGCGCTCTGTTTGAGAAAGGGGACTGCCCGTGCTGACGTCGTAAATTACAAAGTAGGTTTGTTTCGTGAAGCTTGTGTGCGTGTGTGCGTGTGTCTGTTTGCTGCTTACTTCGAGCTTGCACATGTAAATGCGTCAGCCCGGCCTCTCTGTGAGCTACATCACCCACTTTCTTCACCTTTTCCTGAGCTAAACGTGCCGATTTCTTGCTGTCTTACTCACAAATATGATTCAACATGGAGATGACGGGGCCTCTTAAATGCCATTTACCGGGACTTGGCATGGCGATAATTGAAAATGCCAGTAAAAGTGCTTAGGAGAAATTCCAGCAGGATTATCGCCCCAGTAACATGGACAGACAGAGGGCCTGTCTCTGGAGAGCACAAAAGAACTTGTCTCCATATCATAAAACCTGCTCTGTTCCCCTGCTTTTTTAATCAAACTGCTGCTATGCCAGCCTTGGGAGTGGAGTTAGAGTAACATCTTCGTTTTTTTTTTGTTTTTTTTTGGGGGGGGGGTTGAAGGTTAGTGATATGCGTGTACGTGTTGTATGGATGGGAGGAGAGGCCGTGTGTGTCGAGGGGGGCAGGGCGGGAGTATTGTTGGGCAGTTTTCCTACCCTCTCTCTTTCGAAGGCCAGTGTTGTCGGTGCATCATATAAAAGAAGATATACAAGCAATTCACATGCAAATGTTGAGAGTGATTTAGAAAAGAGGGGGAGAAAGGGGAAATGTGCTATTGAAAGCCAGTGGAGGGATGGGGGAAGACAGGAGGGCTGGGCAGATTGGAGGTGGTTGGTGGTGGTGGTGGTAGGAGGGGGTGGGGGGGTCGCATTAAGTATTGGAGAGGGAGGCGTGAGGTGGCGGTGCTGTGAAACAGAGAGACATTTGTGTTATCTGGCTTTATGTATCACCACTTCTGAATAATAACATGGAAAAAAAAGAGAGAGACTTGCCTCATCAGCCTGGTAGAGCCAAGGCATAAATAAAAGAAAAGAGCTGAACAATGGAATTACTATTGCCCCAGTCTCTGCGCTGAAGCTGCATCACTGGTATTCTTTGGAGCCACTGGCAAGAAGATTAATGTTTAGTTAAATATCAGTGTGGGAGCTGCTGGAGCAGGGAGTGGGGAGGAGGAAGAGAGTTGCTTACTGGGTCTTCTAAACTTAGTCAGCCCTGGCTCTCTTTGTAATTATGTTGTGTTGCCACGGATGAGTCCCAGACGCTCCTCTCTCAAGTTTTGGTCAAACATATTAAGAAGTTAGGTGCATGAATTTATAGACAGTTTTATGGGTTGTTTCTGATTAAATCTGTGTGGGGTTTGTAGGCTTCATACCAAAACAGCTTGAATTCATATTTACTGGGAAATGACTCATACCTTTGTTGGAAAACAATAAAAAAAAGTCTCTGAGTAGTCGGTTACAGTACATATTCGTATTTAGATTCTCAGTAATAATAATTTTAAAAAATCATTCTATTAAGTTTGGCTTCTGTGAAAAATGTCTATGCATTTTTTTATGTTATAAGAGTGCAATTAGTGAATAGTTTACCATGAAAATCCGAAACCTTTTTCTACAGAAGTTAGAACGGGCATCTCAATAATTGAAGTTTATTTGAATAACTCAGTTCACCAATTGACACATTAATTACACACAGACTGAGGTGTTCAATAGTTTTTTTTGTGTTAATTATGATAATTTGACAATTATAACCATTAAAAGTTTCAACCTGGATCTGGGAATAACATCAGACATAATTAAAACATGCTTTTATTTGTGTTTCTCTACATTGTGTACCTTTAAAAACGGACGACATGTTTTCTAAAGAAGAATGTATATGAATATTTATGTTTCAGATTTAATGAGGTACCATTTGTCAGAAGGAACCATTTTTATGCCAAGAGGACATTTTAAACTTTGAGATCAGAGTCTCTGTGAAATCTTTGTAATGACTTTTTTGTTGTTTTCTAAGTTCAAACTTGGAAAACTGCAGCTTTGAATAAAACATAGTATGCATATTTAAACTGCACTCTGCAACCAACCGCAAAAGGTTGCTTTATAAGACTTTTTGTTGTTGTTTTATGACGTCTTTAATGCAAAATATCTGTCAGGACAAAAGGGTTGTGGAAAACCTGGCATTTACTGAAGTAATTGTTAGGAAACATTTTATATGTTTTATTTGGGCTTGTGTTATTTGATCAGGATAAAGTTAAAATTGTTTTTGATTGTGTTGAACAGCAATTAGATTTAAACCCACAAGTCCTCAAAAGAACTGCTGTAAACGAACAAAATACTTTGGTTTTCTATGTCCTTATCTGCCATCTGTCTTTTCAAAATTGTAGGCTTTTTAAAAGTTTAATAGTGCTTCTGCAGGCATTTTATGTGCATTAATTCTGCGAGATAAAAAAAAAAAATCCTTTTAGCCAAAAAGTTTCTTTCTCATCTTCAAAGTAAATATGGAGGGATTAAAATCTTCTTCCTGGCATATCCATTCCTGTAAATAATATTTATACTATTCCTTAAGTGCAAATAATTGCTGACTCACTATTTTTCATGACAGTTCTGTCTCGTTATGGGTGATTTCCAGGAACAGAGCAAGAACTTTCGAGTCTTTATTTCTCCAATAACACCTAAGTGATCAGAGCGCCTCGAAGCAGGAGGCTTCGTCTCGGCGTCCGTCCTGAACTGCAACCTGCCTGTACAACCACAGAGCTCTGTGTTTGACCACAGAGCAGCACTGCGGTGGTTTGGGGTTTAGTTCCTTCTTCAGTAGCACCTCAGCAGTATTTGAACAGGCACGTTTCCACTCATCAGCACTCTTCTCTAACCTCTGCTCCCCTGTGAGCTCCCATGCGTTAAATATAAGAACAAGGATTTACACAGACCACAAAAATCAAGAGTCAACAGAGGAGGCTGTTTACATAACTAAAAGTCCTTGGTAACAGACGCATCTCCCAGCTATGATGTTGTTGTTGCTCATAATCAGCTTGTGGTCTCAAACACAAAAATATTTCCTTTTCCTTTAGTTTTTTAGCAGCTTTTCCTTCTGCACCACCCACAGAGTGAGTTCTTTACATTTATATGAAGTAATTGTGAGTCAGCTTTGGTAATTTAATGACTGTATTCCTGTAAAGCATACATGGATTACATTTAAAAGCTCCCACACACACATACAGGCACACGCAAACACACAAAGGCGACAGTTCTTTTCCAAGAAAAGAGGCCTCTGCAATTTCAGTTTTAATGGCATTTACATGTGAGTCTGCGTATTTGCGTATCCATGTGACCCAACCGGACATCCTCTGCGAGTATTAGTAGCAGAACTTAGGGGGTTAGGGTTAAAAGGAGGGTACCCACAATATTACACATCCTCATAAATCCAAGGCCCCTGCAGCATTCACGTCTATGGCTTGTGATCTGGGGCGAGAGGCATGTCCGGACGCAACTGCCCTCCCTCCCTCTGCCTCGGCTCTATTTTTCTACAGCATGTACAGAAGACACACGGGTCAGGGGTGAACCCGGTTGCATGACAGCAGGTTGACAGTCTCAGTTGCTAAGGGGATAGGTGACAGGGTGGCACGGACGTGGGGTGACAGGGTGATGGCATGAGGTGACAGAAAAGTTACCAGGTGAAGACGGAGCTGAGTGACGGCAACTGACCGACTCGATGGCATCTTACTTTCTCCCTCTTCTACTTTGTCCGTCTTCCTCCCTGTCATCCGTCCACCATCTTGTCCAACTTCCATGTCTCAGCCGCACCAGCGGTCGCACCTCTCCGTCAAACCTTTGCACTCTTTTCACCGGGGCTTTAACAACGAATGAGTGTTGACTTTTTTTGTTTGGCTGCTTTTGCAGTCAAAAAAAAAAAACCCACACTCAAACATCTAACTTGTTGTGTTTGTCCAAACGTGCTTGTGCTTGTGTGCAAACATGGGATTACTTTTACATTTACTTCACACACATTCTGTGCAGTACCCTAAAAAAAAAAAACATTCACACCCTTTTAACGGTTCCAAATCTTGTCAGATCCCGACCACAGAATGCATTTTATTTGGATTTTATCACATAGATCAACACAAAGAAGTGATTGATTAAGAAGTGGAAGAAAGTGTGGTATGTTCAGCCTTTTAACTTTGTAGAAATACCTTTTACTACAACCATAGCTCTTGCGAAATCTTTGGGCTCTCTATCCGCCAACATTTCAAGTTTCGCAAGTTCTGTCTGCTTAAGTGAACTTATAAGTTAGTTTTATTTCATTTCAAGCATACTAAGATATTTGGTGTAGAAATTAAACCAAAAATATTTGGTAAAATTTTGTGTTTTTGCTGTGTGCTTATGACTGTAACATGACACAATACAGTCACCTTCCTAAAATAGTACAAGTCATTTTTGTCAAGATGATTTAAGTAAAAAAAAAAAAAAATCACTTATGGCAAAAAAGGCAATTCTTTAAAGAAGTTTCCAACTGTAACACTTTTTGCAAAGGACTGCATGTATTGATAATTATTAGTGAACACTTTTGCACCAGTTACACTTTTTATAAATTGCTTTTTTAAACCAGTCTGAATTTTTTTCCCCTACCCCATATATATGCGCGTCTGTGTGTTTCACCGCAATTAAAATCCTTCCTGTTTGCTCTCTCAGCTGCGAGTCACAGGCATGACGTGGTGAAAAAAAGCCAGAGAGGAGGCGTCCATACTGCTCTGGTAGGAACCAGAGGGAGGAAATGAAAGGTACTCCCCTTATTTCATACACCAGCAAACACATACACTGACTCAGCAGCCGCAGCCAGAGTGTGTGAGTGTATCTGTGTGTGTGTGTGCACCTAAAGCTCACCAGTTCCTGCATGTTGCACAGCTTTCAAGCGGTCCTCATTTTCTGAGAATAACTGTGAATTGTAACATGAAATGTTTGAGCTCAGGGGTCATATTTGCGCAGTCTGCAGCGCAGCAATGTGTTCTCACAGTATTGGGGAGGTATTATTCCGGCGGGTGCTGAAAGGGTTTTGACCTGTCTAGCCTCGACACACACCCAACATCTTGTCCGGTGCTGCTCCCGCTCATCAGGGAGGTGCAAGAGAGACACAATAATACCAGCACTCATTGACTAGGTTAATAAGTATTCTGTCTTGGTCCGAGGCGCTGATGCTCTGTACCTTCCAATACACTGCATGTGTGTTTCAGTCTTCAAAGCCACGCGCTGACCTAATGTCTGCCTCACACAGCTTTTGTAAACTAATGAATGACAGGGGCCAGGGAATCTGCTCTGTGACTGAAACAGGCCAGTGCTGTGCGTGGGAGTGTGTGTTTGTGTACGAATGTGCACGTATATAACTCGTTTCTCCTCCAACGCTCCCATCTCATCAACCTTGTTGTTGAGACCGCTTCCGTGTCTGCATAAAAAAAAAGATTTGAGTGGATAGATAGATGTGTGCATGTGTAGCGGACAAGAAGTTGTGAGTTGGTCGCACGTACTGCGTTGTCGTGATTTTGTCCTTACTGTTTTTTGTTTTTTATTGTTAGTTTAATTTTTGTCTGACAAAATTGATTTCACTGCAAAATTCTTTACATTTCCAGTTCAAATGAGAAAATCTAAATTCTGTTCAGATTGTCTTAATTTTCAAAAACAAACAAAAATAGAGTATTGAGAAACAGCATGGATTGATTAATTTTTCATAAATCATAAAATAGAGGTAGATGTCCCAGGGCATTCCAACACATAATCAGGTCAGAAGGAATATCTGGTCTTTCCACTGACCTCTGGGTCACCCTTGGGCCTGCAAAGCCTCCAAAAGGGGCTGGTTGTATGTGTCAAAGTGTAAAAATAAACAAAAAAGTAAATTAATGCTGATCCATTTAAAATAATCTCTTTATTACGTAGTAATTATAGGAAATCAATAAGACCTTTGGCTGAAAAGATGGTGATATTTAAACATGCAGCTGTGAATTCTGCAGACGTTATTTTACAAATATTTGTTTCTTAAACATTGTTTTGGTTAAAAAAAAAACAAAAAACTAATTGTGTGGCTAAATAAACCAACACAAACTTATGCTTGTGTGGACAGTGACTGTGTATTATGTTTGTTTTATTGTGAGTTTATTTTGACATGATTTAAAATATATATATATCAAGGCAAGACCTTCTCACCTCAAATAACCTGTATCTCGACTATTGTTGAAAGTTGTTGCTTCAGATTCATTAACTATCAGGTGCCATGAATTGTCCAACTGGTTTGCTCAGCCATACCATACCAACTTTATTTATAAAGCACTTTAAAACAACCACAGCTGATACAAAGTGCTGTAGATCAAAACACAACATAACAATAAAAAAAAAATCAAAACTTACAGTTTAAAAACAAAAACATACAATTTAAAACTAGATCCCGCTGGAGTTGAAAGCCAAGTAAAATAGATGAGTTTTAAGATGAATTTTAAAAGTGGACAGCAGAGGAGAGCGGCAATGCATGGGGGACGCAAACCATCAGAGTCAGAGGAGGGACAGAGCAGCTCATGCCATGTCCAATTGGCTCGTGTTGTTTGTTTGCAGGAAGGTGCCATTTGGATGTGTGTTTGTGTGAGTTGCAGTTCCTTGTTGAGTGTGTTTCACAAGATGACAGCTTGATGAGAGCACCTGACTGGCTCTTCCTGGCATTGTAAGATGCCAAAAGGAATTGTTTGCGAAGGTTTGTCTACATGCAGCCATTGGTGTGCAGCTATGAATCAGGAGTTCATGTGATCTGCTCTCTAATTGTCTTGTTTAGGTCTTTTCAAAAGGAAGAGATGGAAAATTCCAAACCTTGGAGGTCATGCACTCGAGCTACCAGACCGTTTTTTTTGTTTGCTCATGGAAGACACAAAAACGTAACAGTCTATGTTTACATAATTTTATAGCTTTTTATGTCAGGCGCCAAGAAGAAAAACAACACTTGCCCGCAAGTTAGTTGGTGATTTATGTCATGTTTGGACAAGTATGAGCAATCCATCTTTATAGATGGTCTTAATTTCCCTAAAAATCTTGCCATTATTTCTGAAAAACAAGCATGCATTTCAATCAGAAGCTTAATTTTCAGATTTAGCCCACGTTTTTAAAAAAATTG
Source organism: Poecilia formosa (assembly GCF_000485575.1). Classification (NCBI taxonomy): domain Eukaryota; kingdom Metazoa; phylum Chordata; class Actinopteri; order Cyprinodontiformes; family Poeciliidae; genus Poecilia; species Poecilia formosa. The sequence goes on along the minus strand of NW_006799985.1, from coordinate 1,132,349 downwards.
TTTTTAAGTTTATAACTAAGCGGTTGCTTTTTCAGCGTTACAGTAGTGTGGAACTGCAGAATGTGCTTTGTTTTCATAAATATGTATGAAGCAGCACTCTTTTGTTTCTTCCAGCCTTATTCCAGTAATCATACTTTTTAGAAGCCCTGTCATAGTGCGACACCTCACAATTACTTATCTGCATTTTGTTGAGATGTTTATAATTCCCACAACCCAATACAGAAGCATGGACTCAAATTACAGGCTTTGAGTTACACGGTGAGAACTTATTTATTGTGGCACCTTCTCTTTCTCTGCTGGTGTCAGTCGACTACAAAACCTAATTAGTGCTTTCAGCTCGACACCCATTAGCTGAAACCCGATACTTGCCCTGGTGTTGAAAAATAATTATGACATTCCTCTTATAAATCATTGGTTAGATCCTGAACCCCTTTCAATGGAAATATGATTTCCCACTACAAATTGTCCGGCCTGTTTTATGTTCTCCAACACATAATTAAAGCCGTGGCGTGTGAGAGGAAGTAATTTTGTTCAAAGGCTTTTGGCAGCAGCAGCACAGCTATGTCTTTTCTGCTTGTTTAGAGAGCAGCTACTGGCAGACCTGGACATGTGAGCTGTGTAATGGATTAGGAACAACAGCAGCAACATGTGTGAATAACCTGTGTTTGTCAGACAGCCAAGAGACATGGGAAATGAAATACATCACGGAGCAGCAGAGGTGATCCCGGGGTCATCAGATACAGCAAGGGCCACTGGCACGCCACTTTTGGGCTCGGAGAAAATGTGTCTACACATTAAAGTTGCGGGGGTAAAACAAGCCCGCTTCAGTCTCCTGGGGAGGTTGCCTTCTAACCACAAGCAGCCATGCGTGACCCAGTGAGTTCAGCCTTGCTGAATGAAGACCACAGAGGAAAGAAAAAATGTCTACGGAGGAACCTACATATGCTGAACATGTATTAGGGCAGCTGAAAGCTTGTTATAGGCAGGGATGACATCCACAAAGATGTGAAAGGCCAGAAATGAGTATTATTTGGCAATGTTCTCACTAAAACCAGGAAGATAGATAGAGCACATCACCTAAAGTCCTTACACTGACTCCCTGCACCTCAGAGAATAGACTTTAAAATACTTCTGTTAGTTTGTAAATCGCTGAACGACTTAGCATCACAACACATTAAAGATCTGTTGTTGCATCAACCTTCCAGACCACTCAGGTCTTCTGGTTCTGGTCTGCTCTGCATCCCCAGAACCAAACATGGAGAAACAGCATTCAGCTTCTACGCCACAAATCTGGAACAAACTTCCAGAAAACTGCAAAACAGCTGAAACCCTGAGTTCCTCTAAATCAAGACTAATTGATTTAAATTAGTCTAAACTGTGCTTAGAGTTGCCTTTGAACCATAGAAAATTGAATATTGACTAACATATTTGATGTGTATTGGTGATTTTGTTGATTGCACCCATCAAAATGTAACATTTGTTACTGGTTCCTCAATTGTTGACAGCATGTTTGTATGAATTTTTTATTTTTTGTTTTTATCATGTAAAGCACTTCAGCAGTTTATTTATACAAATAAATTTGATTGATTGATAACATATCTATCCATCCGTCCGTCCGTCCGTCCGTCCGTCCGTCCGTCCGTCCGTCCGTCCGTCCGTCCGTCCGTCAAACGCAAGTAGTGTCTCAGGTTTAATCCTGTTTATTGTTTTAGAGGATGGCTAATCTCCCTCATACTTGTAATCCTCAAATTAGAACATTAGGTTGTGGTGCCTTTAACTGTGTCCTTCCAGAGAAAGGTTGGGCTCTATTTGTGTGTGTGTGCGCACGCGTGTGTGCGTGCGTGTGTGTGTGTTTGTGTGTGTTTGTGTTTTCTGTATTTATAAATAAGCAGTAACATCCTGCACCAACCTCACCCAAATACATGGCTGCCTCAGTGCCCTACAAAGGTCATAGTGCAAATCTTTTGGTAATCTGCTAATCCAATTGGTGTGTTGTGCTCACATGATCTGCTGGTCAACAGCACAGCCATCTTCTGTTTAGGCATACACACACACACACACACACACACACTCCCTTCGCATGCTCACACACTCGCCGCCATCTCTGACTCCGTGACACCGGCCCGGTTTGATTCTGCTTAGGCTTGAAGCAGATTAGTGAAGGTGACTCCTGAGGGGGAATTCCACTGCATAATTGGCAGAATTTATAAACTAATTAAGACACTTTCTAAAGTCTGCTATTCTCAAGCAATTATTAGCCCGTTGTGATGCGATAAGAAGGGGCCAACTGATGCATGTATCATACATATAATGGTTTCCATGTGTCGTTTGAAGTTGATCGCGGTCCAACAGTTCACTAGAGAGCTGCTGTGATTTCAAGAACTTGTTCTTCAGGTGAATCAGAATCATAAAATAATTAAAGAATATTTTATGTTTTATGAAGATCTAAGCTAACTGAGATGTCTCATAGCACCCTTGATGTTACTCTTATAGTTAAAACAAGATATTCACATAAATATTTGTATATTGTGCAAAATGGGACAAAGTTTTGGATATCTTCCTTAGACTTCTCAGAACAGTTCGATGAAACTTTTTCCCCTTCTTCCTGACAGAGTTGGTGTACCTGAGTTTTCTGTAGGCTGCCTTTCTCTCAGTTTTTCCCAGAAATGTTGTGATTGAGATTAGGAGTTTTGTGTTGACAACTCAATATCTTTGCATTTGATGTCCTTGGCAACTTTGTAACTGAGGTTTACTGTCGTTATGGAAGACCATTCATGCTCGCACTTTAACTTCCTGGCAGAAGCCGTTAGATGTTGCTCCACTTTTTGCACCAGTCTGTCCCACTGCAGGAGCACATAACATGTTGCTGCTGCCACATTTCACAGTTGTCATGGCAATTTCATACACACAATTTCCTCACTTTTTCCTCCACTAGCCATTATGGATAAATACTTCAACATTAGATTTATCAGATCACAAAGTATGTCTCCAGAAATGAAGGTCTTTGTACTGAGTTTATTTGTAAACTGTAATCTTTGTTTTTATGTGGCTTCTTCCATTTTAGTAGCCTTTCAGCCCATGTCAGTACAGAAATGTGATAATAACAACAGGTTCAGTTTCATAGTCTTTTGTTTTTTTTCTGAGGATAGATATTCCACACAAAAACAAGTTCACCTTTAGGACACCGAACTTTTCTTCTTGTTTAATAGTATAATGATGCAACTGCACAACATTTTTTAAATCTTATCCCTTATCAATTATCAATACAGCAAGGAACTCAACAATATACTTGGACTGCATTAAATGTTAACTTATTTAAAAAAATATTATGCATTCAAAATCTCTTTGTCAGTATATGACACTTATTTAATGATGCAAAAAAAAGATTATTGCATTAAGATGATCGTCATTAGGAATCTATAAGTAGATTGCTTCATTGCCACAAGAGCAAATGTAACCAAAAGAACTATTTCAATAAATTCAGATTGTGGCAGAAGGAGAAGAGTCCAGTTTTTATTTATCAAGTAAGTCATACATTTCATCACATTTACAAAAATGATTGCAGATTCCATTTTGGAATATTGGAATTAATGTCATCATTCCTTGTGATTGGACATTCCGGTGTTTTTTGTTAGTTTGAACAGATGAATGTGGCACTGTGAGGCTTCTGTGAATTTCACCCAAGACTAATTCAAACTTGTGGAGGTCTACAATTATCCTCCCGACATTTTGCTTAATTTCTTTTCTATTTTCCATAACAAAGAAGCAGTGTGTTTGAGATGAGCCTTAAAATGCATCCACAGATGTGGTTCCAATTAACTCAAATGTTGCGAATTAACTTACAAAGTTAAAAATGACATCACAATTGGAGGTTTCACAAACCCTTTAGAGTTATAGTGATATTAGGGTATATAGACTCCACAATTGCAAGAAAGTATAAATAAATCATCTCATTCTGGTATAAAGGAAATAGAAATAATTTTGGTGTTCTTTTCTGACCTACAGCAGGAACCATTTAGTATGATTAATATCAGACAGTGAGAAAAAAAGTGGTTACTTGCATTTTTATACAGCATGTATGAAAATATAGTTATAAGTATGTATGCATGTACCAAATCACCAGGATATATTTACCCAAACTGTCTTGCCTCCTGCTAACTAACAAGGCATAATGTATGAAAGGAACGTATGGAAAACATGTGGTTCCTATGCTAGTCACAGATAACAGCCCCATCAGAGCTTCACTGTGAGTGTGTGTCTCTGTAGCACCAAAGCAGAGGCTTAGCAAGGGAACTGGATCCCATTTCCCAGGCTGAAGTAGGACCTGAGGGCAGTGTGTGGAAACTGAACTAATTGCAGGATATTGGTCCTTGGATGATTAGAGGAAGACATGGAATGCCTGGTCTGTGATGCAAGCAGACCAAGGTGAGACTAATGACGGATGTATTTTTTAAAATGATGCTCAGATAAGGTTGTGTCCTGCACCAGAGGACTGCAACATGCAGCGCGAAGCATCCAAGGCCTGTTTTAAGTGTTTTAAAACATTACTGCGATCAGATCTGTACCAATAGTGTGCAATTCTTTCATAGTTAGCATCTACCAGAATAAATATAAGGACACTACAGTCATTTAGCCTTATCATATCTTAGTAGTTTTAGTCATTCCAACCTTTTCAGGTGTGAAATGGAGCCATTTTTTACAAAGTATTTTGAAAAACAATGGAATTTAATTACTTTAAAATGTTGAGATTTTCAGTCTATAACATTAGTCTTTACAATAACAAATAATTTAATGTATAATGGAGCACCTGCTTATTGAATTATTTATTTGTACTTTCTGTTGTTTAAAGTGCAAATAACAATAATACATTTATTATTGATGGCCTGCATTGTGTGGAAAGTTTGTCCAGCTAAAAGGTAGATAAATACTTGGAAAATAATATCTTAGTAGATGATACACAACCACACTCAAATGTGAATAAGTTGGAATGAGAAGTGAATATATTGGGGAGAGATGGGATGTAAAATTGCTTTGGGATAACAACACAGTTTGAATGTCAGACTGGTTTTGTATTCCCAGAGCGAGTGGCAGAAACTGTGTTGTTACAAATTACTATAAATCAGTTTAGAAGAACATGCTGCAATTGCTCTCTTAAGTCAACTAGACTCTCTAACTGCTTTGTAGACACCATCTAGATATTAAAGCCCCAGTGCTGACAAAACACAAGCCTTACCGAGTTTTCAGATATGTTGCACCAATCTAAGCTTACAACTACTTTTTTGTATAATTGGAGTGTTTTGTCCATGGTTTTGTCAGTAGAAATACTTCACTTGTTTGTAACACTACATCATTCTCCTGGTTTCTAAGTGTCTCTAAGGGCTCGACTGTCAGCCTGTGCCATGAATCCTCTGCAGATGGTCCAGAATGTGTCGGTGGGTCTGGTCTCCCACCCTGCATGGACCCCAGACTTTCACTCTTGCATCTTTCAGAAGCATTTTAGGATTTGCTAGAGTCGTTGCAGATTTGGGTCATCTTGTTGTCATTTTGTTTCCTATCTTGTTGTTATGAGTTGCCATTTTGACTCTTCCTACTTTCATTTCATACTCATGCGCTTAAACCCCCTCACATCAGTTTATTTCCGTATTAGTTAACTATTTTCATGACTTATGAATATTAACATTTTTTGCAAAGTTTCTAAACACCCCACTTGCAGTTATTTTGGTGTTAAACTGGTTGTGCTGTTATGGACTCATGAAAACTAGTAGATAAGGACCCTGGATCAATAATAGTCTATAAGTCCCTTGTAAATATCAACATTTCCTTACAATAGACTCTGAACTGCCAAAGCTACAGGAGTCCAACATGGCAAAAGATTGATGTTGTCAAATGCTGGGACTTATTTGTGGTTGCTTACTATTAACCAATGTTTAACCTGCTTATAATGTTGCTTATGGATTAAATTGCTTCAAGCATGAAGCCTTATTGACTTATCTCTGTTTTTTTAGGGTTACAACAGGTCTGAAACACTTAAGCTTATCACATGGCTCTGTGCTTTTATCTAACTCCTTCCATTCTATTCAAATGAGAATGTGTTGACATTAGGATCAAGGATTTAACAACACAGATGCACTTAGTATCTCAGTGGAAACATTTGTTAAAAAAAAAGATCTTCCTGAACATTTTTTAGAGTTGTAGTGACAAAATGTTTGTCACTGTGAGTTTTAAACCTCACAGTGACAAACAATTTAACACCTTAGGATCTAACTAAGCAAGAAAGTTAATGATTCAAGAAGTCCTAAGCAAATTCACAAGTATGTCAAAATGTTAAGGTCTTCTTCTTGAAATTTTCTACAAGTTAAAACTGACATAAGACACTGATAAGCTGTCAGCAAAGTACATAGCTCATTTATAAGATGAAGTTTGACTTCGTAACGATAACAGTTGCCGCTCTAGTGTATAATTGTGTTAATAATACAGAAAACGACATAGTTAGCCTTTGTCTTTTATTAAAGATGCTCTACGCTGCCAGCAACAAGTGGCAATTATTTATTTGTATGATACAGCTGGCCTGAGTCCTCAGCTGTGCTTCACTCTGTTGTTTGTGTCCAGAAATGTTGGCCGTCTTGGGCAGAAGGCATTTTGGAAGCAGTGAAGTGTTGCAGCCCCTCTGTGCAGACATCAAGCCTTTGATTCTGTCTCTGCGTTCAGCCGCCGCCTTTGTTTGCTGTGTTTGTTTGATGTTACTTTAGCAGAAAGAGACAGACACCATTGAGCGGTGGCAGTGCTGTTCTTCTGCGTGCCATTCACGCCTGCTGTAGAGCGCTCAGAGTCAAACACAACGAGGCTTGGCCATTGTTTACCAGTGGAACTAATCACCCTCATGGCACCTCCATAAACCCCCTCCCTGTTGACAGTGATTGGGGTGTACCTATGTGTGACCATGGACAATACAAATGTGCCAAAGGCAAATAGAATAGGGGTGCACTGAGGCAATATTTAGCTTGGCCAGATGGCCGGTCGCATGCAGCAGGCTTCTTGGGTCTCCACATCTGCTCCTTGTGATGTGCCAGCAGAGTGTCTTAGCTTTACACAGCAGGGTTTTCCTCTGCACCCAGTTTTGTTCTACATACTTACACACAGAGCCGTCTGTTTTCACTTCAACAGAGGCAGGCTGCTCCTATTTTGTGACATTTTAGAACCAGATAAAAACACCTCTAATTTCTTTATTTCCTTCTCCCGGAATACGCTCAGATTCCAACTTGTGGTGTGGTCCTGTTGCGTCACCAGTCCACACACAGAAGCTTGCTTTTTCAGCTGTATAATATAAATTCTCTTCAAATATCTCTGCACAGATGGTTTATTTTTACAAACAATACACAGGGCCGCATTCCTACCGAGCTCCATCCCCACCCGCTTAATGCCTGCCTAACTAGACAGCCTCTTTTTGAGGAGCAGAAAGGCAAGTAGAGTGTGCACAGATGGTCCAGTGACACTGTTGTCATACAAACAGGCTTCAATAAAAAAGATATATACACATATAAAGGTATGGATACATATCCCACATTGACATTTGCACATGTATCCATAAGCTTGTTCAAGCATTGAACAACAGATGTTTCAAGAAAAAAAAAAAAGGAGAAAAATGCATATGTATGAATTTTGGACTACATACACACCCATTTTTTGTGCAATCAAATATGAAATTATTTTGATGTAAGATTATACCTTAGATTCATAAAACCTATAAGTATGTAAAGCATAAATCTAAAATACTTCCTAATGTCCTTTAAGAATTACAAATTCTTAAACCAGATTTGTAATTAAAAACCCCCCATTAAAAGCAGTCATTCCTTATCACACATGTGTTTTTTTTGTTTTGTTTGTTTCACAACTGACTTTTGAAGCTATGAAAAGGTAAAAAAAAAAAAAAAGTGTACCAGTTTGAGGTTTCATATCAATCGTGTGTCAATGTGCAGGCCATATTGGTGTTTGTACCTCTGTCAGCGAACAGAAGGAGGAGGCCTGAATGACGATGTTGATTTTCTGCACTGTTTTAAAATTAGTCTTCTCGAAGTTTGGCAATAGAAGCGAATAAAGCCATTCAGTCTGTGTTGGCCACCCTTCCAAATTTTGAACAATTAAAGTTAGATCAAGAGGGATATATATAAGACATTTTATTGCTGGAAAAAGATGTTTTTGCTTGGCACTTCTGTCTTCGCAGTGCGGAATGGTTGTTTATGTTTCCACTAATCTTAATCGATCTGGCACATCGCGTACATAATGGCCAAACTTCAGCGATTACGGAAAATCAGATCCAGTCGTTTGGAACTGGTTTTTACCAGGCTAGACTATAACTGGATGCTGATCCACGATAGTCTCCACAAACATTTGTGTGATTATCTTTTCCTTGCCAACAGTCTTCATCATCTGAGCTTCCATTCAAGTTAGAGACTTCATAGCTGGTTTTCTTTCCCTTGTTATGATATTTTCCTGTCATGACATTTTTACTTTTCACTGTTTGCCTTAGCTACTATTGTTTTGTTTTCAGTGAGTGTTTTCTTTAACTTATCTATTAAAATGAATGCTATGCTGAACCAAAAATGGGAATAAAATAATCATGAAAGTTATAATGTATATCAACAACCAAACTGATGAAGAGAATGGTCTTAAAAATGTTCAAGGATTTTATAGCAGCATGATTGAAATGTATTTTTGATGTTTGGACTGTGCAGGTTCCTCGTCGTTTCCCACATCCAGCTCTGCTCAGGCCATGCTGCCACATCCACTGCACATCCTCTGCTCCCTTCCGGGCCCCAAGCTCTGCAGCCCCACAAAGAGTCCTAACAACAGAGAAGAAAGAGCCAGTGCCACTTGGACAGGATTACATCCTAGTAAGATTCTTCAGTCCTCTTGGCCAGCCGCCCCTTAACCCTCCCCTTCCCTGATTAGAAAGTGAGCAGGGAAAGGCTGGCTGGACACAGAAAAAAGGTCCACACATGTCCATTGAAGTGTTTCACTGCTGTATGGAGCAGGTTATGTCTTATCAGTAATCCTTCCAGTGTAGTAATTGTGAAGACTGATTTAGTAGTACATAAACAGACTGAAAGGAATTGTTTGGATTCTTTAAATTGGGGTTCTATAGAGACGTTACAGCTGTTACTATCTTATCCACTGTAGGTAACTGTCCTAAAGAAGTTTGGCTACATATGACATTAAAAAAAACAACTCCATCAAAACAAACAAAAAAAAAACAACATTTTTGGTACATAACAGCTATCTAATGCAGACATGACAGTAGTGTTAATGCTTACAAAGCAGTTTTCATATTAACCATTAAGAAATTTTAAAGGTCAGATTTGTCTGATCTGTGTTGGATCTTGGCATTAGCTTGTTAGCTTTAGCTGAAGTTCTTGGGACTTTCCACCAGCAGGTAAGATACTATCAGCACATAATGTCCCAACAGAACCCTACATCAATAAATATTAACCATTCCTTTAAGACAAATCTATTTAGTTAAATTATTGTTTAATTTAGAGAAACAAATTTTAGTCCGACTTAAATCTATGGTCTTTATTGCAGAACATATTTAATACCTATACCTGTTTAATCATTGTTAAACCTTAGTTTATTTATTTTTCTTACTTTGTCTCCATTATAATCTTTAACTTTAGCATCACTTGTATTCCCACAAACTTATTAATGGCTTTATGCTTTCCCTTGCCAACCCTATTTATGCACAGCACAATATTGTAATATTTCAGGATCATGGACACAAAGAGGTTGCAGCTTTCCATGTCTCTGTTACTTCTCAAACATACAGTCATATTGTAGTGTTAAAAACATTACCATAAATGTGCTTTTGTGTGTTAGAGAACATTAGTGAAAACCAGCATCATGAAATCAAGGAAACACCAGACAATTTAGGGATAAAGGTATGGAGAAATTTAAGAGAAGATTAGATAAATAAAAACTCTCACAGAGCAATTTTCTGTCCATCCTCTATCCTAAAATGGAAAGAGTACGACACAAGACATGGTTATTAACGTGAACTGTTTGGACCAAACTAATCAGAAAAGCAGCAAAGAGGCCAATGGTATTTCTGGAGGAGCTACAAAGATCCAGAACTCAGGTGGGAAAATCTGTTGACAGGAAAACAATTGTGCACTCTAAAGTTTTGCCTTTATGGAAGAGTGGCAAACCGAAGGAAATCATGAGTCCTGTTTGGAGTGTGCATCCAGTCTAGAACACAGCAAACATTCAGAGATGATAAAACAGAGAAAACCTTTTATAATCTGTGACCCTGACTTGAGACTGTACCTGAGACTTCCCTTCTACCAGGATGGTGATCCTGGACACACTAAAGCACATGGATCTAAATAAATGGCATGTAATTAAATGATACTGTCCATGTTTGAAGAAGGGAAGTGTATCTGTTTGTGACATACTATTGGTGACGATGAGTGATTGCTCCTGTAATCCTGCTCCCCTTTTCAATGCCACCTGAGCCCCACTGCCCCTCCAACGGTGGCAGAAAGGGTCAGGTGACAGGTGGACAAAAACCAGTAGCTCCAGAGTAAATGATGCATGCCCTAGGATCTGAATACGAGGCATTGTGCCATTAAAGAAGGGCCACCTCCAGAGCTGCCATTCTTGCTGGTGGGTATGTTTGGTGGTTTGGGTCACCTGGCTGGATGTCACATTTGATTGGCAATCGCAATTTTTCCTAAGATTTGTTTTACTGATGACAACTGTGAAGAATCCCCTAATCAGTTATCACTCGGATGGCTTTAGTGAAGCACAAGTACAAAATACAAATGATCTGTTGACTGCCATGTCTGTCTTGTGGCTTCGAATTCATGATTATTCAGCCTGTGAGATCTTGGGATTTATTGTTTGGACCACTTGTGTCTACACAACAACTTTAGAGCTAAGCACGACCAGGAGAATTATCCAGTGGTGTGGGTGTGTTCTGGCTCTCCCTTGAAGTTTCATCGTTCATTAGAGCCAGGAAGGCAGCTGCTTGCTCACACAGCCAGCGCTCCCCTCAGCCAGGCCCCGCAGCTTTTCTCTTCCTCGCGCTACTCTGGAGCTGAACTGGGGAGCTGAAGATGAGGTCTGGAACTGCTTCGTCTTGTAGATCTCAGCCAGAGCACCAGCCACCAAGCCAACTTGTCAGCCGGCCAAGCAAGCCCACTCCCCAGCCTTAGCTCCCAGCCAGGCCCCTTTGTGGTGCTTGACTGCCCAGTAATTGAACCCTTGCACTTGGGATATATTTAATCACCATAACAAGAAATTGGTGTGAATAAAAATGATCTTGTAAAGGGGGCACAAAGCACCCCTTTATGCATGGGATTATAGTACAAGACTGTGTGACTGAGCATGCATCTGTGTACTTTTACTCTTATGTCCTTGCAAAAAAACAACACAATGTCAAAATAAGCTCACCTTTGGCTCTTTGTCTTCCTCTCTACCTTAACTTCACTCCCAAAATACAACCACCGGCGAACAAATTTCATTACAACCCTAAACTGCACAGTTTTAGAGCCTTCTAATTATTCGTCTCTCAGATGTGGTCATGTTGAGAAAGGCTGTAAATCAACAGAAGTAGGAGTGCCAGGCCTGGAGCTGTGAGAAAACTGGAAACAAATGATCTACCTCTTCCCCTGCGCCTTCTGTCTCCCCTTATTCTGCTCTCCACACCTTGCCTTGTGATAAGTTTCATTTACCTCAGAGATTGGAAGTCAGATTTACTCGTGATGTCACTCTCAACTTTTTAATTTTGTTAAATATCCCATTGTTTGTTCAGTCTTTTGTGTTAAGTGGTCGTTGTTAACCCTTAACTTTTACCCATACAAGCTGATATTGACATGTTTACATTCAAGCAATGTTGCAAGATGTTTATGTGAGCGGTTGAACAGAATCTATTTTCACACCTCACACAACATTTGTTGACAAAGTTAGCAATTTAGAATTTGAGCTAGGAGTGATGAGAAATGTCTGACCTCCAAAGTTAGATTTTTGACTTTGTGAAGATTCAAGTAGATTTTTCCTATTTGGAACTTTGATATTTTGACTTTTGCCATTGTTATTATCCATCTCTGCTTTGATCCTGGGATAATTCAAGATAAAACTAAAGGAATGACAAAGAAACTCAATGATAGGACTGACGGATCAACTGGATAGTGGTATGGGTTTCCCTCTTGGACCTTTCATTTCTGCAACGATAATTGATGATTAAGAAAGGTTTTAGTTCTGTTTACATGTTTTAATTTGACTACGGCTAAGCCCAAAATTGGTTAATTTGGGCACACCATTTATGATTTTGTGTTTTATTCATATAAAAACAGACACCTTTCAGTTTTGGACTCAATAAAAACGTATGTACCACATTCAGCCTGTAGGACACTACTAAGTTCAAATGACAAGACATGATCTAAATGTAAGCCTTTAACAATTAGTGCATTTGCTGTTTGAAAAGCAAATCATTTCTTCCTGTTTCCTATTGTACTTAGCAAACGCCAATTGAAAAACTGTAACGTACGAAACCACAAGGCAACTCTCATTGTCAAGATAACTATTATTTTCCTTCTGTTATTTGACAGACATCTTTTTTGAAGTACTTGGTATTAGATATGTGTTGATATTAGATTGCTGTGAAGTATTGCGTGGTGGTGGGATAGCCAGAGGACACTGTCTTACCTGGGACCAGGTCTGTCTGACTGCTTTCAGTCCCTGACTGTCTGTAATCAGCTTCTTTAAATGTTCCAGCTAGTAATTGCTCAGCATAGCCCCAAGGTAGCAATCAAAGAGATGCTTAGCTCTGTGGTCTCTCTCTCCTTCCCTGTTTCTTTCCTGCTTCTTCCTTCTTTTTTTTTCTCAAGAAGACTAGATCTCTTTTGAGCCATTGTTGGAGAAAAGCATCTTAGCATCTGTTTTTTAGTGTTTGAGCGAAGAAAATCAATTCAAATTGAGCTAATGGCAAAACTGATATTGCTTTGAAGAATGCCTCCTGCCCCCTTCCCTCGCCTCTCTCCAGTCTCTCCCCTGGTTGCATTTTTCCCAATTCTCTTATCTTTCAACAATTACAAGAGCAGTCTAATGGCCCTTTTAAGTTGCCTGCCAGCTGTATTTGCAAAAAATAATGGCGTCTTCTTCATCTGTGGGCAAGTGTAGCTGCATTAACATTCATTCTCATGTAAGGCCTGCCGCTGCCTTTCTTCTGAAGTCATGATGAGGGCATTAAAGCTGTTTGTCTGGGCACAAGATGTAAGCTTAGATCTCATGATGTTATGTCAGATCTGTCAACCATCATAAGATACCAAGTGGTGTTTGATGTGGGATGAATTCCTGAGATACAGGACCGTTCATTTTGCAAGCCAAAAACCATTAGTTGATTAGCCAATAAGACGATTGTTTGAAAACACTTCATCAGGTGAAAATAAACACTGTCAAGATGTAGTCTTATAAATGTTTTTGTCCCTCAGTTGCCTTTAAGTATGAATATTGTATTTTTTTAATGGACATATAACAGTGCAAAAACATAGTTTACCTTTCCGTATATTTCTGAAATTATTTTCACAATGCACACTAATTTGCAAAATCACATAAATATTCCTTGGCCCTTGAGAAAACAATCCTAGCTCTGTATTATTGTGTTGTTAGCCTGTAGTAGAATCTTCTTTGATTATTTTCAGCTCTCTTATAACCACATACAAAGTCTGGATATAGGAACATGGTGTCTCTAGATGAAGTCATGACTTTACCCTCATGATAGTCAGAAAACACCTGCAGTTCAGCAGATGTCCCATCCGTTATCACTCCCTTCTCCTCTCTATCCGCACCCAGCAAGCATACACTCCTAATTCCTGGAGGGAGGCCCATTCTAATAAGAACAGCTTTTCCCTTCAATACGCGGCTTCAATCATTTTGTCCTTTGTAATTTCACACCTTTTGTCAGTATTTTGTCTTTTGCTGTTTGATTAAACTGGGAAAAAAACATCCTGAAAATTGGCAAAGGAATGATGGTTTGATGGGCAAAGTGTTCTAAGAGCCTGTTCTGCTTTGACTCGATAGCGTGTCAAAATATAACTGTGTCCTTTCCTCCTCAGACTTAGAAGTTAACCTGCTTAACAGTCAGCTGTGTGTGGGATATCAGGTCAGGATCATCCAGCATGTGGGATCAAATCTCATCATCACTCGACACGCAAGCCTGATGAGGCCTAATGTAAAGTTGGAGCACTGCAAAAGGAAGCAAGAAACCATGACAGAAGAAAAGCAAGACATTGTAGGATAACACAAAGTGTATATATGTATACAGATATTTATGTATATTTTCAAATACTGCCACAGATTCTCAATTGGGCTTAGACTAGAAAATACGTTGAACAAAAACATTCTTATAAACACACAGCCAGTATCTTTAGGTTTGTCGTCCTGCTGGGAAGTGAATCTTCAACCCAGTCTCAGTCTTACTGCTGTCTTTGAAAATAGGTTTTGCTGTCTTTAAAGAAAAACTATAGAAATGGTGTGTCTCCACATGGGAATAATCTTGATTTGCTTTTGTGGAGGAAAGCACTAGTTTTCCTCGACAAAGTGTTTCATATATACCAGTCCGCAAAGTTTAATTGTAGTAGGGAACATGCCATGTTTGCTTGAGTAAGAATTTTAAAAAACAACCAACATGATGACCCATTTGACACATTTTCACCTGGAAGCAGGTGAAAAACAGCTGCTCTTACCTGCTACTGTGGAGGGACTTCAAAAAAAGCGATTTCAAGGATTCCATCCAATATGAAAAAGATGAAGCTACTTATAAGGTTCAAATAAACTTTTACCATGAAGGATTTGTGATTAACAGTTGAGAAGAGCTAACACTTTCACGCTGTGCAGTGGTCAGGACAGTGACACCCGAACTGCCACAGAGTCCATAACAAAGTGATGGGAATTGCTACAAGCAGATAGAAAAGCTCAGTTTCTGACTTGATGCAGACAGAAAGTCTGTCATATGCTCTAAAGGAGCAGGAAATAAGAGTCCACAGGTGAAAATATAAATGAGCTGCAACAGAGGCTGACTAATAAGAAAGATATATTCTTAGTAGGTTAAAGATTTTAGACTTTATATATATTTTTGAATGAGGTTAGGGGTTTATATTATTTCACAATGTAATTCAAACCTGGTTATACTTTATGTATTTGGTTGTGTTATTTTATTGCCTATTTCAATACTTTTTCTTCTCTTTTGTTTAACTAAAATATGTTGGACTTTACAGTTTTATCAAGTTTGCAGTGTGCATTAAATCATCCTAATCAAATTAAATTATGAAGTAGCTTAAGATTTACACTGACAAAATGATTTTACTAATTAGGAAACTTCTGAAGGCAGTTGTTTTGAAAGTGAAATGCATGTTGCACTTTTCAGATTATAATTTTAAATTGAAAAATATTTATAATTTTTCTCACTTCAAAGCAATTTTGGTTTTTATTTCTTGTAGTCCACTGCATACAATCTTATTCAAATACATTGAGGTTTGTGTTTTTAGCATGACAAAATGGGACATGTAATCAAATCATGTAATTTAATTCAGTTTACTGACATGAGGAAGGCAATACATGAAGTCATGATCAAGGAAATCACCTTACAAGTACAGAGCAAAATAAAGAAACAATCAAGGGAGAAAGGTGTCCCTCTTCTAGTCCCACTGGAAGATAACGACGGCGAGAGTGAGAAACGGTTGTAGCTGGGGAAAAAAAAGGATGTCACAAGCCAAGTGTTTGAAGTGGATCCCTGTAGGCTAAACTTCTAAAGAGGACAAGACTGCAAACATGTCACAGTGCAGCCTGCTTGCGTTTAACAACAGATGTTTGGTCTCTTTATCTCTGCTAGTGTTTCCACTTTCAGGTTGGTCTGACCTAGTGAATGAATGAAATGCATCTTTTGCTTTTAAGCCAATAAAAAGGATGTTTATTGGCATGCAGGCCTGACTCCCACTTCTGCGATGTCTTCCGTTCACCAGTGGGGCTGCAGATCCCTGCCTGAGGACATGTCAAAACAGTTCTTGCAGGACGGACACATTATTGAATAACTTTTCTTCACCCAGTTTTTTTCCACTTGAGCCCAAGAAGTCAAAATGGTGTCTTCACTCAACAAGCCCTTCCTCCTAAATATAAGCAACACGAACTGTAATAACCCAACAAGTTGGTTTTTCCTCCATATGCCCTTGTCTTCAAAATGCTAAGCCACGCTTCTTTACTTACTGTGTAATTATTCTGTGGCTTCACCTCCCATACATTCTTCCCACGTAGTGGCGTTGCAACTCCTAATTTATGTGTGTAGGAAGCTCAAAGTTTTAATAATATTTAAGTAAAATCATGCCAGTCCTTGTCTGGCCCAGTTGATGGATGAAGATTGGTCCAAGCAATTGCAATTCTGAGCATGAAAAGATACTGGCAGAAAGCAGCTTTATACCCCTGAACTCCTCTACAGGGGGAGGTGGCAAAGACAGAGCCAAAGGACCTTCATGAATTATAGATATAAGGCTGAATAATAAGGATGAACGGTGGACAGGCAGGACAGACAGTGGATTGCAGGTGCGCTCTTGTCCCTTTTGTCCTGGGTGCTCAAGTCCATATAGCTTAAAAGTTAAGAACATGAAGAAATTAAGTATTTTACCGGAACAGTGGAAAAAATACTTTATCTAGATAATAAATTGATAATTATCATCTTAACCGCTTTTGACTATAATCAGAGAGATATCAGTTTGGAGAATCAGGAAAAACTGCCATTGGGTTCCATAATTAAGAAACGTCCAGCGGAGAGTTCTTAAAAGAGTAACTAAAGCCGCAGTATGCAGCCTTTACAGAAAATGATTTTTTTTTCCCCATATTTGTTGAAACTGTCACAACATAGTGACTGTATGAGAGATGGATAATCTGTGAAAAGATCCATCTCCTCCACCTCCATCCTGAGCTGCTATTGCTGTCTGAAGAAATGCACCGCTCCCGGTCAAAAACAATCAGCCAGAGCCAGGAGGAGGTCTTAACGCTGCCAATCAATGCTGCTCAAAGTGCTACTGGTGGAGAAACAACTTACCATTCCAAGAAAACCATTGATTCACCGGCATCCGTGGCCATGCTAACTAGCTTTAGCATTTGTGGCAGGCTATGTTTGTAGTGCACAAGATGTAGCGTAGCAGAGAGCCAGGAGGAAGGGGTGAGAACGAGGATGATTGACAGCGCTAAGGCCCTCCTCCTGGCTCTGATTGGTTGTTTCTGAATGAGCGATATATTAGTACTGGAACTACTGGGAGAAGGCAGAGGAGCTTAATTCTTAACAGATTATCTGTCTTATTACATTGTCACAACATAATGATAATTTTAACAAATATCTAAAATTGTATTTATTTTTTTGATAAAAGTTACGTACTGCAGCTTTAAACCACTCAAACTCCTAAGGTGTTTCAGTTCATCATAGGACAAAAGTAATCCATCACAATTTTCTTACAGTAAACTTGTAATTTTATCATGATTTCAGGAAACATAATATCATAGCTCTGACAGAAAAAAAAAAGATAGTTATACGGTTAAAAATAACTCCTAGCAAAAGTCTTCAATGCAGTGAGGTCAGCTGTGGTGATGAGTTATCCAAACATCGTAGTGGCTTTCATTAATGAGTTAACCTAAGACAGAGTAGAATATTGACACTGACATCCAGAGCCCCTGGGTGGAACAAAATATTTGTTGTTATCAAAACGTGATGAATATGAGGAAAAATGTCAGAGACTCTAGTTTCCAAAACATCACTGGGTGGTGAGTTGGTCATGGTTTTCTGAAGTAACATGAATTAATTATCAACCAGGTAAAGATAATTTAACTTTAAAAACTCATATTTTGCTTAGTTTCTTCTCTAAAACACCATACAAAGGTTACAAGTAATTACAGTACTTAAGACTCTGAACATTAAATGAAAACCAACCTAAAGCCACTTTTATATATTCTCAATACTCCTACAGCAATTTGAGGTATAAGCAAAAGTTTATTTTCAGTAACACGTGTCAAAAAGTCCCATATTTTTCACTTTTAACCTGGATATGTTTATATATATATATATAACCCAAGGTGCTAGCATGCACCTTGGGTTTTCCACTCTGTCTAGAATGTGGTTTCAAAGTAGAGAAGTACTCTTCAGCATGAACTATCACAGAGTTTCTGTTGTGAAAATACCCCAAATCTAGCAGCTGAATGGACTCACTCAGCAGGCATAAGTTTAGCTACACTCTGGCACTTTGGACAGGTCACCGGTCCACCACATGGTTCATTTTCACATATTTCCAATCTCTAATTAGATTTAGTCGTAACTGTAATGTAAATCCACATTTCACTTTGTGCTTTTCATCTTGGTGGACTTTGTGCCAAAGCACATCTGTAATACATGGAATTAAACATGTGATTCTGCTTTAATGAACCACTTGTTGGAGGAGCGTTGACTGTGCAGACATTAAGCCCTTGCTCGGATAAGATAACAGAACATTCTCTAATCTTGCTCTGTCCTACTTCACACTTGACCAGATGGAGATTTTTTTTTTATCACTGAAAGACGAGGAAAAAAAAAAAAACTCTTTAAAAATTAATGCATTATTTACACCCACCAATGGCTTACCTCCAAGTGTAAATCAAGTCCACAGCAGGCTGTGCTCAGTCCCTCTTAATGACTTCTTAAACATATGCTTTTTTAATCTTTCTTTTCACTTTTTCATTGTTTAACTGCAGATTGTAGCACATTGTGTGCCGTTTCATCCTTTATTGAACCATGCAAACACAAGCACACACAATGAGATTTCCTTTTTGCCATTTCAACAGTTTTTAGAAGAGAGTAGATAAGTTTTAGAAGATACATTTTCTCAACCCACTTTTCTATATGTTATTTTCCTCATCTTTGAAGAACAGAGGTGGGTTTTAGCTTGAAATCTTGTCCACTGGGTTAGCTGCTGCTGTTCACATTCAACTGATAAAAATCAGTCAACTTTATTGTTACATTGGTAATGTTTCTATATCCAACCCAAAGACTATCTGGTGGGCGGTACTGGGAGATTACCACTTTATATTAATTAAAATGGTCAGTGATAAAAAGAACAGTGTGCCTTATTCAGGTTGGGTTGGTAGATCTAATTCATAATATGCAGATGATATGTCTTTATGACTGCAAACCAACCAGCAAGGGTCTGGCAGTGAACTGCCTTTCCAATTTGCTATCAATTAGCAAAGACGCCCAGGTATGCCTTTGATGATAGGACAAAAAAAAAAGAGGAAAAACATGTTTCATCGAGGAAATGAGATGAAGGCCAGCCAAATAATAAGTAGTCAAGCTATTGTCAATTTGCAGCATCGACTGGAAGAAATATTGTGTTCTCAGATTAGTTCAGATTATTGCAAAAACACTGTAAGACTCTTATCATATAACTGCCTTAATGACATCAAGCTGAAGAGTGGAAAGAATTCATGAAAATATGTTTCACTATGTAAAAATATTATTTTTACATAGTGATAAGTTGCAGACAGTGGTAGCTGAATTTATCCCTGGTGTAACAATCAGTACACTGCTGCTCCTCTTTTTTGCTTAATTTATATTTTAGGATTAAAACCCTACAGATGTCCAAGCATGCTCTGCAGGCGTATGTTTTTTAAGAGGATATGTGTAGTACAGCTAGAGAATATTGAAAATGCTAGTCTGAAATCCTAATCTGATGTCCAATCAAAGCATGAGTCTTAGTCTGATTAAATCCGTCATCCACAATTCCATCTGCCTGAAGACATCTCTGAGGGAATAAACATTTTCTTTGGAGAAAACATAGCAAAATTACATCTGGTCCCACAGCCCATAAGACTTCCGTGTTTGCTGAATCAGTGTGGATTAAAGAGCGGACCCTTTTCCTGGCACTGGAGCAAGACTGCACAAAAGAGCAGGGCAGCATGGCATTCCTTAAAACTCTCAATCCAAGAAAAAGGCATAAATTAATGCATTAATCCTGTTTAGGTTGAAGCCTATATCTGCAGCTGTAATGTTGGACTTCTGATGAGCCTAGGGATCATAGGTGGGATCATTGTTCAGAACTTAAATGTTTTGTTGGCCTCAGAAGCCCAAGACACAATAGCCTGTTTTCATCTTCATCACTTTATGGTGGACTTAATAAGGAAGAAAAATGTGTTGCTTTTCCCCACCACTCAAATGACTGTTCTGCAGAAAGTTGTGACACTAAATATTCTTTGCCAGACTCAAGTCCAACTTGTTGGGATTTAACCCTTCACCTCAGTCCTCTCAATCTTGGTAAACACTGGGATTGAGTCAGTCTTACTTCTACTGAAAGACACTGTGCAGAGAAAGGAATTTAGCAAAAACGGTCCAAACCATTTTAACTCTATCTGAAAAATAAATTCCCCCAATTATATCATTACTTAACTAGCCACACCCAGACCTGACTCTATCCAGACATCTAAAATCAAGAAATCCCTCAGAATAAGCGCCGTCTAGCAACACAAAGTTATCTGTAACATCTGGAAAAACAACTAGTCATGCCCAGATCTAAACAAATTCAAGGTTCTCCGTCCCATTTCTGAGACTTTGGGTCTTCATTTAGCTACAGTGATTATTAAAAATTATGAGAAAACATGAAACAGTCAACAGAGTGGTGGTCATAACAAAAGACGTCACAAAATAAGCTGGTATAATCTACAGAATGACAGGCTTCAATTACCTCAGTTAAGGTCAGTGTTTAAGAAACAAAACCATCCATGATGGACTTCCAAACACAGCGGCCACACAAGACAAAGCTAGTGAGAACGTTTCCAGCTATAATTTCAGTGATTTATGTTTTGAATAAATGTTTTCTGAGAGCCGCTTGGAGACATAACAAAATGGCACCCTACTCCAAAAATGTAAAGCCCTCTTTTGCAGTCTCTGTCTCTGTGACAAATCACTGATTGTGACAAAAACTGTAATTTAAAAAACAGAAGAAAAATTCTGGCAGCATTTAGAAACCCAGTGAGTTGAGCGACTTTCAAAACCAAAACCATTTTTGGACTAAAAGAGAAGATGAAGACTTATCTCATGTCCGTGAATAAAATACGTTGCCACGACCGATTACTAATGCCAGGACAAGAATACTTTCTCACGCTGGGTCAGGTTGGTTTGGATTGCACATTGCATAGTAGCACATTACATTAACTCTAACGCAGATTGCACAGTGGCACAGCTGCTGGTGTTATTGCTCTGCAGTAAGAAAACCATTGGCTGAAACTAGGCAGGAAAATGTTGGCATGGAGTTTGCACGTTCTCCCTGTGCATCTTTGAGTTTTGATCATTCAACATTTCCCTTAGGTCACAGTATGGTTTACATGTTTGTTTTTTCTTTTTTCTCTTCGGCACGACTTTGTCTTCAGCTGTGATAAACTGGTGACTTATGTAGAGAACTACAACCTATATGGGAAAGCTGGGAAAAAATAAGTACATTCAAAAAAAAATGCTAGATGTAAACAGAAAAAAAAACCTAGAATTGTAGTTTTCTGTTTACTGGTTTTTTATATAAACTACTTATATACTTTTCAGTGGCACTATTTTTAAAAGTTAGCATATTTCTCTTAAATTTTCAAGGAAAATGAAGGTTTTAAATTTTTTATGTGTTTAATAACTTTTAAAATAGTTTTTATTATTTATTTCTCCTAAATAAATGCATCTGAGGACTAAGCAAATTGTTTAGAGTTGTAGCATAAAATCATGACAGCAAGTTGTTGATGCTGCATCTTTTATGCACATACCGTTCACATTGAGAATTATTCAAACATGTGGATTACTGTGATTTGAGGTGCATATTTGTTGTTAGTCACGGATGAAATAAAACCACAGTGTTCACAGTATCACGGATGAGCTGGAAATCTAAAACCCTCATGACAAAGAGGCTAAATCGGAGCAACTGAAGAAGGGAGATCAGAAAATCCAGCTTTATTATCCTGTGTATAACATAAATTGTAGAAAATTAATGTTTTTTTTTTAAAATAATGACAAGGCATTTGAGTCGTAGGGTATGATATCCATGAACAAAAAAAAATCAGTTTCACTGTATTTACACAAAATAAAGTACATATATTTGATTTTATCTTGTACACTATTATTTCTTTCTTTCTTTTTCTTTTACCAAAACCCAGATTGATATAATCTTAAAATGTTTTATAACTAGTAAGCCCTTTCACAGTGACAGGGGACGACAGCAACACACTGTAATCTCCCTGTTTCACACATAGCTCTGACTGCAGCCAAATCCGACAGTGGTGTTTTAGGGATTTGATAATGCCGTTACACATGTTCAGATACGTCTGAGGAAACTGAGATGCACTTCACTCTTACTGTCTCTCTTGGGCTGCTGTCATAAAAACAAATTTATAGCCCTGTCTGTCCACAGTTTGCTGCATTTCACACATAGGATTAGTACATTACTCACTTTGTGTTTCACACTGATATGTCTTAATATTTTAACCAGTGGCTCCTCCTCTGTTTCCCCTTGTAAATAACTCAGTTTCTGTTTAGCTTGTTTTATTTTTTGTCTTTTTAATAGGCATAGCCAATTGGATATGTTCTGTTGGCAACTGTCTTGCTCGTCTGAAACACTGGTCCATTGTAAAGAAGAAGAAAAAAACAGAAACTGACTGGGGCCACAGCATTTGTTTCATGTGACTCATTCTTTACCAACTTTTACTGCTACAACCTGCGTTAGGCTTGATTAGCAATATATGTGTGCCTGTCTTTATGTGTGTTTGCAGTATTTTTACATGGTTACAAACATTTAAGAATGTTGTTCTTTCATTACTTAATCTATATCTACTAGGAAATATTTTGATGGCACAACACTGTCACATTTGGTGATATTGAATGTTTTTCTGATGGGCCTTTTTCTGTCTTTCTCAAGTTTTAGCTCTTATTCATTTTTGCCCTTAACAGTAAATGTGGTTCTACAAGACTATAATTCTTTACAAAAGTAAAAAGAGTATCAAACATTTAGCTTTTTTAATGAATATTATCCACAATTCTCCTTTATTATTGTGTTTGATGAATGTCGCTAACAATTGTCTGCCAAATTTGAAAAAAAAAAAAAATATATATATATATATATATATATATATATATATATATATATAAACTTGTGCATCAGTGACTAAAGCATAACCACACAGGACAAAAGGACTAAAGGATTAAGACACAATTAAAGTTAATAAAATAATTTTTATGGTCAAGAGAAATGTTTTCTGTATCAAATAGAGACCAAAGAAACTGGCACCCTGTCCAGAAAATTAAAAGTCTTCATTGCATGTCCAGCCTGTCTGGAAAAATCTTATTTAAAAAGCATAAAGTTTTGCTAACATTCAGAGAAACATTGATATTTTTGTTTCTGCTCCGACTGCATTAACACTCTGATGTGCTCTGGTATGCATCGGGACTTCATTTCCTCTCAACTACTGACTCACATGAGTAGCCTGCCTTATATTAGTGAGCCTTACAGAGGTTGTGTAAAACAATGAACGGAAACAGCTGAAAGTCTCACTTTTCCACACATAATCAGTCTGTTTTACTCCATGTCAGAATGTTATTCTGTTGATACCTGCCAACAAACTGCAAGTTCATCTACAGATAGTTTTCTCCCTCCAGTTGGCCCCACAAAAGTCACTTGCACTTTTATATATTATAGCAATTTGTGGACGGCAGCAGATATATTGAACAGGCATAGAAATTAAAAAACATAGTAAAACATTGCCTTTTATTGGAAACTTCAACCTTCCAAACTTTAAGATTAGACGGGATGCCGCTGTTGTTTCATAATACAGGGCCAAAAAGTTTTTCTTAGAGAGAGAAATCTTATTGTGGGTGAGGGAAAAATCCATCTTTCTTGAGCCATTTTCATTCACAAGCCCTTTTTCTGCATCGCTCACTTCTGCATTTTCTGTTTTCCCAGAGATTAGCAACACATAAGAGGCTTGAATTCTTGCCCAAATCCAAAGTTTTTAGCTTTTCTGGCTTGAAAAACATGATGGTGTTCCCTTATTATTTTGTAGTTAATACAATGTGATCTGTCTTCACAGTAATCTGATGCTTCATAGACTGTGCCCACTTATTTGTTTTCTCTGAACCAGATCAAACTAAATAATATCATGCTAATAAATTTAAACAGAACCGATACCAGTTTAACCTCCGTGAGTGCACACTGGCTTGTTAGTATTAAGACGTGCAGATAATAAAAGCGGGAGGAAGTAACATAATCTCTCATTACATCATTCATGGAGGTTATTGCAAAGTCATAAACCACTGCTGCAGGAAATGACTTAACAACTGTCATAAAAGTCAGTTAAATGCTACTCTCCCTCCATCTCCCACCCTCTATTTCCAATCAATACAGTATATTTTGTAACGAGCAGCATATTTTCTTCAGCGCCTACTCTGTTGAAAATGTGTGCCTGAAACTTCGAGTAAGTTTAGGCAGAAAGTGTGCAGTGTATTATTCAATTAAAAAAAACACCTTCTCTAATATAGCTGAGGTGATACCTGTTTTCCACAGAGGCTGGTTCAAGGTGTACTTTGGTGTACTTTGTAAGGAGAGCATTCCTCCTAGCTCCAGGTAAGTTGTCTTTGAAGATGAAAGCCTCTTAAATCTGAAGACAGTGGCACAATGGATCAAATGCAATATGTGCAGTCAAGAATATCAGAACTTGTTACGGGTAAGCCTTTTATCTTCATCTCAAGAAACTTCTCAAATAATTGTCCACAGACTAGTTGTTAAACTTGAAACACTTGTGCCCTTCCCCTCCCCTCCTGTGTTGACCCTCTTAGGGCTCCCCTAAGGCCATGTTTTTGGTGATGTGCCTTATGCCGAGAGTTAGCTAAATCCATTTTATCAGCTAATGCAGACTTGCTGGACCTCCCTCTCAGCTGTGTCCCAATTATCCTTGTGAATCTTCCAGCAGGTGCCCAAATGTCAAGCGACTTCTATGTTATTTCATTCGCAACTCCTCTGAGGAGTGGATTCGGTAATTAGTACCTGTGGGACGTGTCAGAGTGATCAGAGGGCGAGGGCTAAGCACAGCTCCACACTCAAGCGGTCCTTCATAACACCTCCCTGGTTGCTTTCTTCAGACAGGGATTTTTGTTCGATACAGCCCCTGAATCAGACATTGCAGAGGTTTGGGTATGGAGGCCTGGCCAACCGGTGTACTGGCGGGGAGGGGGGCCTTTAAGTTCTCACAGCTTTAAGAGTTGCATTCCCACAATTACTCAAAGCAGCATGACTTTGTGTAAGTTTTAAAGTATCCATAGAGTCAAGCGGTGAGTTGAAGGAATGGGAAGAGGAGATTTGATCGAGTGTTTATAATCATTTCATTTCACTTTTGTGGCTTTTTGTTAGGCCTGGCCTGCAGAGGCTCCAAAAAAAATTAGAAGCCTCAGATGTCGGCCATGACAGCAGTCACACCGGGGAGATTTTCCAAGAACTTTTCTGACACTGCTTGATATTTATTGTTGGTCCTGGAAGTATTAAATCTACGTTAGGTATGTTTGTCACACTGAACAACCACGGACCACTAAAGCACACAAACAGAATTTGTTTTTTTGGCAAAGATGAAAGATAATCACAGAGGATTTAGATGAGAATTTGACAGCTAATTTAAACGGTGCAGCAAATTCTTTGGTATTTCAAACAAATATTTATTATATAAATACAAAAGAAACAAAATAGATTTAAAGAAATAAGGCATTCAATCACAAGATATCAGAATCACCAAGCTCACATTTTACAGATAGTGGTCTCTTAAATCAGGTCTGTATTTACGATACTTAGATTTAACTAATTATATGCATACTCTATTTAATAATTAGGTGACTTTTAATAACAACTGGCTGCACTGGATTTTATTTAAGGGTACATCTGTAAATGTACAAATGCATGCCATATTTTTCTGCCAGAATTAAAAAAAAAAATGTTTTCTATTAATTTACGAGTATATTCTAATTAGTGTTGATTTATCATTTAAAGTAAAAATAAAAATACATTGAAGTTTATGCTTACAATCTAAAAAAAAATATCTGAAAAGTTCAAGGAGTGTGAATACTTTAGCTAGGGATAACATGTGTTATATGCTCTGGCTTTGGCACATAGTGAAAGGAGATTAAAGCCAGAAAGCAGTTGGAAATCGACTGATGAGAGTCCTCAGCTCAGTGTCTCTGTTTGATATAAGAGCTTTTCTATGCAAAAGCACTCCTCGCTCATTCTCACCCCCCAGCCTCCCACCCTTTGTCACTTAAAGAATGCTTGGCGCCTGTGGATTAATTAAAGTCTAAACATTAAATATTGATTGATGCATTATCAGTGGCTCACAGTCGCCTCCTCTCAGATTGATTTCCGCTGTGATTTATTGTCATATTTGCAGAGTCATTTCACTTGATAACAAAGAGAAATTGCTTGCAACCATGGTAGCTTCACCATTAGCCCCCGCATTGACACTCCCTGGCACTTAGCCCTCCTCCCATCATTCCCACTATCTTTCTCTTGTTTTTCCATTGTCTTGTTCCGTTCTCTTTTTGTAGCAACTTTTTATCCTTCTTTTCCTGTTTCAACCTGTTGACCTTGAATCACATCGTTTTTACTTCTTTCACATATGCTGAAGATTGAACCACAAACATAAAGAGAAAGTAACCAGTTCAATTCAGAAAAGATTAAATGCATTATTTTTTTTCAAAAGATATTTACAGTTTGCCTTTGATTGAAAGGAAGAAGCAAAGTCTATCTGAAGGAACCCAAATGTGTTTAAGTTTGTAAGTCATTTGTTCTGTTTTTTTCTTCTTTTTTAATTTCATGATTTCTTTGATCTTAAAGACGATTTTTAGGAGCTCAAGAGTTAAAAAAGGCTCTGGTTTCTTTTACAGGTCTTTCCTCCCGTTGTTGTGCCATTTTCATGTGCCAGACGTAATTTATGGTTTTCCTCCACCGCTGTCAACTGTGAACTATATTAATTTGTAAGGGGGAAGTCTGATTTATAGGCTTATGAGCCTATGTATTCACATCATCATTTGTTAGCTAGATATTTGCTGCCAAGTCCCTGGATGATGGCATCGTCCAATTTCTCTACAGCAAACACACACAAACATATTGTGGAAATAATCACAAACTCACTCAGGAATACCTACTATTTAAACAATTATTCTACCTTTATGTAATATTCTTGATCTATTTCTGGCCTTACTAAACTCTAAATATCCACCTATTCCTGTAATTCACCAATCAGCTTTTGAGCAAATTAAGAATTTTCTTCTTTAGTTCATATAAACACACTAATACTGTCCTGGTCCCTTATTTTAACACAAGGGATTGTTTACCTACCTTTATTATTTTTAGAACTTCTAAAATCAATCCAAATTGCTTAAACTTGAGAATTTTTAGGAGTTGGGACAAATTGAGTTCTCCTGATTGCAATTGGATTTGGTCACATTGAATTATGAGATATGGCCTAATTTGTTTTTGTTGCATACAGTTATGTGTCTGTGAGTGCACACGCATGTTATAACACAGATCTTGTTAAGTGATGGGCGAGCAAGTGACAAGAGGAAGGTTGCGTGCATCGAGGTTTCACACAGTATTGTGTTGCTCTCTGAATTACATTAGGACTCATGAGGACACGGTGTGGGAAACACAGTGTTCCCAAGTTACCTGCCAAATAAAAAACAGAACACGAGACATGAGCAAGGTTGATCTAGAAAGACTCATCGTCCTGCTTCTGCTTCAAAAATGTTGGTCCGAGCCTGTTGCCGAACATAAGAAAAAAACCTATTATGTAAAATTGAAAACAAATATATATCGTATTCATGATTTTTAAATAATTAAATTCCAATTAAATGTGTACAGGAATCTCATTGTGGTTCATTTGCCATGAATCAACCTCCTATTTAATCACGACTGCCCTTCTGTGTTTGACATCCATAATAGGTATGCAGCGACGCAAATTATTCAATTAACCCTAATTAACACAGTAATATTCTATAAACTGCGTGAAGATTAGTCTAGTGCTCTGAGTGTTTTGAAGCGTGTTCACACACACTGAACAAGCTCATCTTTTGTCTCGGAGCGGTTAATTAGGGCTACGTCTGCTAATTGTTCATTTGTATTTATCCTATTGGCCTGTCATGATAAATCACTGTCCTGTAATTCATCACAGCCGATGTACTTCATCTCTGTCGTATGAGAGCTTGTGCTGCGACTCAAAATGAAATGTTCATTGTTGGCATCATATGTCACGCTGTGGGAGGAGAGCAATGACACAGATGTGATTTGCTGGAGTTCTCTGACTCTGGGACTCTTTCCCACACGGATGGACTTCACTTGGATTAATAAGTTTGACAATATGGTTTTGGCATTTTCTTCACCACTCATGAAGCACCTTGTAGCATAGATTTTATTGATTCTACAGTGGTGTAGACTTTGTCTTTGTAATCTTTTCTTTTTAATTGTATTTGGGGTTGTAGTGCATCATAGTCACATTAACGTCCTCATCCAAAATAAAATTTTAAAAAAGAGTGATAGCAAAATAAGTTAAGCAGTTAGAAACAGTCAAAGGTTACAAAAAAGTTGTGTTAAGTTATGCTAACATTGGAGACTAAAAATAAAAGTATCGATAGCAATGATTGAAACTCCAATATAATCCTGTAAGGTAAACTTTTATGCTGATTTGTCCAGTGAGGATGAGAAAGTTAGAATTGCACTTGGTTTTTGCTACATTTTAATCATCCAGAAATGTTTTCCTATATTAAAAATAGATCAATTATTCTATTTTACTGACTGCTGTAAAAGTCAGATGTTCACTTCTATGTTAGCAATGGTTTTAGCTTTTGGCAAACATTCACTCTGTTTAACAAAGAGTTGCTACCCACATGAAGGAGTTTCATTGCTCTTGTTTTGATAAATTTCAGTGCCTTGACTTTTCTGGGATGAAGCAGGACATTCAATATGTTCTCATCTCTCTATCCTGCAGTGTCTCTCAGCTGGATGCGTCAGCTTCAGCCTCTACCGGTTGTCTTATTGATCCCAAACGAAACACTGAACTCATCAATAAGGTCTTAATGTGAATTTGTTGTTCAATCACTTGCTATTTAAATCATCCTGCTCAAGTCTGGCAAGCCATCCGCTTTCTGTCATATGTTGCACATCTCTTCAATTTACTTTGTCATTTTGGGAGTCATCCTTTGTCAACCTTGGGATGTAGTGTGATTCTGCTTCTGAGTCTGTCCTTTTGTATTATTGTTTAGAATTAGTGATTTTTCTCTGCCCTCATTTTATGTATTAAATGAGTTTTCATGAATGTCATGAGTCCGAGAGCAGCCCCATTGATTAGGCTGGTAATTAAAATGTAAATGTGGTTTTGAACTGGTGACCAATCACAGTTAGTAACATCACCAGGGGTCTGACTCCCATGCAGAGTAAAGCCTTATCCATGTTTGGAATCATTTTCTGTTTGAACCCCGGCTGTGTATCTAGCTCATGGTATTTGCGGGTGTGCTGTAATTAGTAGGTACCAATGATTGAGACTCAGGTGCACTTAAATCACAAAACCAAAGACTTTAGGCTTGACCTAAGTGCATTTCAGGAAAACAAAGACAAGGTGCCTCAGGGCTTTTAAACCCTTTTACAATTCTGTTGCATAAACCATTGTCAATCTGTTGCTCGCTACCTAACCCTAACCCTAAAACCAGCTTGTCTTTATGCAAGTCAGCTGATGCTGAGCTGCAGAAAACACAAACTCTGTTACTAACTAATGTTCCCATCGCAAAACGACAAGAAAAACAGGGCTGCAATATTTTATTTTTGCAGAACAGTCTCAATTGTTCTTCAGTCAGACTTAACTTTTTTACAGTAAAGTTTTGTAAATGTTTCTGATTTTATTTTTATATTTTTTCTTTTTCTAGAAGCTGATGAAGCTAAATTCAACAACCTTGTATATCATTTTAAAACTGTCTAGGAATCGTGTATATTTCTAGTGAGGTAAATCTAATCCTTTTATCAAGTAATTTTGAATACATATTTAAATGTGGATTTGAATATTGTAAAACAAACAAAGGCAATGACATTTAATGTTCATGTGTTAAATCAAGCTAAATGGTGATTATTGAAATTCTTAACTAGCACACACACAAACACAATATTACTGTTATTACTTAACAGTAATATTGTGATTTAAGCTGACTAGATAGGAGGAATCTGCTGGGAGATTGCTATTTTCAGTCATTAGTCTTGAGACGTGATTTGGAAAAAAACAACATCTCGGGCGGATACTGGTTTTTAAGGAAATGACACCTTTCTCCGAAAGCAGCAAGTCTCTCCGGAGTTTCTACTAAATGTTTGGACTCTTGTGTTAGCCACCTGGGTAAACACAGGACCAACAGACAATTTTAGAGCAAACATTATAAGTGAGAAATAGTATTAGTGCCAAAGGCAATTAATGTTGAAACATTTGTCATGATAAAGTTTTCACATCTCATGTTGACAGAAGAAGGCAACGTAGAAGTCAATACAAAATAAAGAAGATATACTGTATCCAGGAATAAGGTTTATTGGCCACAAATTATAAAAAAGAAATAAAACACTACGTTGTGTAACATTGTCTTTAGTGAAAGTCATCCATTTGATTTCACGCTCACATTTTTTGCCCACTTTCTGCGACAGGCAGATGTGAACGTGGTGTGGGTTTCTGCAGGAGCGAGCATGTGCAGCCGCTGGCAGCCCTGTAGGCTCTGGGCGCTCACACGTCTGTGTTAACAGTTTAGCTTCGGTGCCAGGTAGAGAATGAATGACACGGGGCAGGGTGGCACATCCTTGGAGATGTTTGTCAGGAGATGTCCCTCCCTTCTGCATGTTTACACTCACGGGGGCCCGCACTTGGCTGTTGATGGGGAAGAAAACTGGGAAAACAGCCATCTTGTGAGAGCCAAGTCTCTTACCGTGAATATTAAAGAGAGAGGGAGAGAGAGATATCTGGACAAAACAAAGCTGGTTTTGGAGGACCCGGAGCACATAATAAGCGCGGCTCTTTCACTGCGCACCCAGGGCACTCTGGAAAAGTGGGGAGGCCACTGAATGGGAGAGGAAGTAATAAAAAAAGCAAACTTCTTTGAAAAGAGTCCTCCGTGTGTTTGTGTGTGTGCGTGCGTGTGTGTGTGAGCTCCTTGTGCATGTTTTTTGAATGGCTTGTGTTTGACTCTGGGTGATGAGACCTCATAGCTTACCTGTATGGCTATTTTTAGAAATGATACAAAACACAAATTTTCTGATGGATTTATAAGAGACAGAATGATGGTAAATGTCACCAAAATAAGCAGGTGGAGTTTGGATGTGAAAAGGTAAGAACGTAAGTGTTGCTTTCCCTCAGCGGACACTTCAAAGAAGGGGTGCTAAAAAATGGAAACTCAACAAACTAGGGAACCAGTAAGGTAAAAAAAAAAAAAAAAACTACCGTATTTTCCGCACTATAAGGCGCACCTAAAAACCTTCAATTTCCTCAAAAGCCGACAGTGCGCCTTATAATCCGCTGCGCCTTATATATGGACCAATATTGAGCCACAACAGGTCTAGCAACTACGGTAAGCAGCCGCTGACTTCATTTTCGCCAGTAGAAGAAGAAGTGCGTGGTGCATGCTGGGATAGTTGTCAGAACGCTGGTTTGTTAAAAGTTTGACTGACCTGCAGGTCATTTAGCACCACGTTCTCCACGAACATGCTGTGCGCGACCTGAGAAGGGTGACTGTCGTCCGGCCACGCACCGGCCCAGTTGCGGAAGGCTCTCCTCGCTGACCGGAGTCGGACTATTTTGTTGACATTCTTTATGTCAACAAAGTGGCTTTAGACATTCATCCGGGGTGCTTTGACTAGGGTTACCAAGGGACCAGCCCCTATACATTTAAAGCCGGGGGGAAGAGAGACAGAGACTGTGGCGGCAGCGTGTCGGTTGGTCTGTGTTACCCAGAAAGCAGTTGGGCACAATATCGCAACACCAACACCATGAGTGAAACAATGACTGGGGCAGCCTACTATATAAAGTACTCGGGGAACACTTCTTTATTATTACACAACCACATTTGTAGAGTACGTGCCTTATAATGCGGTGCGCCTAATAGTGTGGAAAATATGGAAAAAAGAATCTGTGCCTATCCTGCTCTTCTTTGGTTTTTAACTCTTTTACATAATACTCTGCAATATCATTCCTCCTGATTTCCATCTCCAGCCTTTAATCGAACAATTTATGTTAACCATCATGTTTTTTTTGTTGTTGTTTTGTTTAGTGGTTGAACTTTAATAAAATTTTAATCAAATTAATTGCAGAGTCTCTAATTAAATCATCTTAATTCAATAAATTTTAATCAAAATTATATTGAAATAAATAAGCAAAATTCTGACCTCACCTTTGTTGTTGCTAAATTATTGAATAAATACACAAGAGCTCAATAACAAATGTATTTACTTTTGTAATCTATTACTTTGGTTATTCAACCATCAGCTTTTATACCCATTTCAAATTAGAATTCAATGATCATGCATGTAACTTCTTTGAAAAAATGTCATTATGAATGTGGACTGTAGATGCTGACATTAGTGTCTGATTGCTGCTGTTTGTTGCCAATGTCTTCCATCGCTGATGTTTGCAAATATTACTTGTGCATCAGATTTACAGATCTACCAGAAACATGCGAAAACAAAGGTTCTGCTCAGAACTTTTGTCTTCACAAAGTTTTGTTTTGTATATAAATAAAAAAATATGATTGTTAAAATTTTCATTGTAATTAATTAATAAAAATGAACACATTGAAGTTGATTCTGATCCTTGTTTTGAGCTTATTTCCCTGAAACATAGTTTTCCAACTTGCTTTGATATTTTATTGCAAATCATTATTTATTGGGGTGAAATGTGGCCTTGCAAAACCTACACTTGCGTTTTGTTTGTATTTCTCCGAAACATCAGAGAAGGCATCATTTTGCAGAAGTACGTCTATTTGAAACTCAACCCATGAAGTATTTTTGAGATGTTTCTCAGAACACCGCTAAGGTTTTCAGGTAACTTGGAAACAACAACAACAAAAATCAAGCAAACGGCTCATAAAGTGGGCCATGGCAGACCGGAATGGCCAGATTGGATTTTCAAGTACTAACTATATATCTTGTCGGGACCAGCAAAATAACCGCGTCATCCACATCGATTGCCACAAACGATCGGCAAGCAGAAAAAACTTAAGATGCGTTCAGTGAAACCGGTCACCCCATCATGCCTCCACCTGCAGTAAACCCTATAAAATCACCATTATTTCAGGAAACACTAGTGGAAAAAAGTTAAAGAAATATGCCATTTTCAAGTTAAGGTGAATCATGAAAGTATATTATTAATTGCCACATAAAGATTGAGACGCACTGCATTGAATAAGAACAACTAGAACTCAATCCTCACTTCAGTTATGCAGGTTTTAGTTAATTCCTCCAGGTTGTAAACGCATTTGGACTGAACTAGATTTATATGACTGTTATACGGAAATGAAGGAATAAATAGATTTTTACCAATTTGAGTTCTGGAGACAATCGTCCCCATCACCAGTTGGTTGCTGTCGTGACCTGTGGATCGTCCACTATATTCTACCTCAAACATGTACGTTTGACACCCATGAAGGTGAAAATTTATAAACTTTGTCACATTATTATTTATTAAAGGTGTATTCCTTATGAAAAAAGTTCATGTGTAAGACTCCACATTGAAGTCTGCTCAAATCGATTGTCCAGGACGTTTTCTAAAGCCAAGAAATCACCTCGAACACATAAGATTTCTGTCACTCATATGCAAGCAGTATACAACTTTTTTATGGCAGTCCGAAAGCCCCAGATCTGACCTTTTATTCCAAAAATATCCAATTTGTGCCACTTCCATTTGTGCACCAAATTGGATATGTATCCAATAGTTTTCGAAGGGTCTTCAGTTGAATTTCATCTGACTTTTACATCGTTCGACTGCGCATCGTACTGCTCTGCAGAAGTTCCAGTCAATGCTCCACAAAATGCCGTTACTATTAGTTGTGCTTTCTTTTTTCTGAGCTTCTTTCATCTTATGATCTTCAGACAATACTGTCACCTCCCCTTGCTCGGTATCAATTAATACTGAACTGAACCGTGCACTGCTGTATGACTTCTTCGTTTTTCTTCTGTGCATGCGGGGCGCTTTGCGGTTGTAAACCGTTCAGACAGAAGTCTGATTGTGGTCACATTTAATTGATAGTATGAACGACCGAGCAAAAACAAAAACAAACAAAAAAAAAACAAACAAAAAAACAGATTTCAGCATCAAGACCTGCTGTGCGAACACAGCCATGTTGTTGTCAATTACACTTGTTTACTACTTTCACCGTCTATTGTTAGTCCTCACAACCTCTGCTGGCCCAGATGTTCACCATGCAGAAATAGGTTGTTTGGTTCTTTTGTAAATTTCATGTCGCTTTTGCGTTCCTGTAGTACTTAAAAAGGGAAATCACATAAAAGGTGTGAAGGAAGAGGAACAAACAACAATCAAGAAACAGAGGGGGGAACAAGATGTGGCAGAAAAGCAGCAAATTCGGGAAGTGGTGGCACCGCTGCAACTTTCCTCGGTTTACCCCTGAAGGTAGTGTTTTCTCCACTCATCAGGGACTTCTCTGATGTCCCGTATCCGACTAGACTTCCACAAGTGGGGTAAATAAAAACGACAAGCCCTTCCCCCTTCACCTCCAGGCAGGTTTTCTCCACAGCTCCACCTCTATCCATGTCAACATGCAGCAATGCAACAATACGTGGAGATGATGTTTCATTTCACTTCAGCTGTGCTTGTTAATAGATGCTACATTTTTATTTTTTTTTGCAGAGTTTAAGAAAAAGAATTTGCCCTTCATGTTTTATGATGCGGTTGTGAACACAGACTTCCTCTCTGACGTGCGCGCACGCAAACTTACATGGAGAGCTCTAGTGTGGTTACAGGGAGAAATAAGAGGACCTCACATAGAGTTTGTAACACTGTTCCTCCCAATAACACATTGCTGATTTCACCCACTGAAACCTCAGTGCTTTACAATATGTGCTCATGCTTGTTTTAAATAGCAATTAAGGATTGTGAGGCGTCATATTTAGTGCTTTTTCCTGTATTGGGACATATCAAGTAGCACGGGGACCATCTGGAGAATATGGATAAATTATGTGCTGCTGACTGATTTAGTTGGCATCGTGAAAACAAGCCTATCAGCACATCCTCAAATAAAAGCGGGAAAAGCAGGAAGAACGAAAGGTGAGACAGAGGATGAAGATTAAACTTTAAATATATTTCGAAAATTAATGTTTACAACATAAAAGCTGATTCTGTTTTAGTTTTATGAGCTCCTGTTTTATGCAGTCTGTCGATTTTAAATCAAAGCAAACCAGTACTTAGTACCACAATGACAAGCAACACCAGTAGCTCCTCCAGGGTCCAGACAGAGAGTCTAGGAGCTCCAAAGGAGGCTCCAAACCGATTCCTCTCCCTCTTTAGCTCCAGGCCAGTCGGGAACGAGCCGGAGATCAATAGCTTGTGCTTGCCTAAAGCCATGCCATTCCTCAGCCGGGACACTGATGCTAACTATCAATAGCAATAAGGGGCTGTCTGAGGCACAGTTAACTGCTGGCAGACCAACACAGCTGTCTGGCAGCAGTTGATAAACATCTTGTGCCCAGAGTTGCAGCGAATAAAACCACTTGATATGTTTCAACTCTGTGGGTGTATTTACTGTAAGAATGCGAGTGTGTGCGTGTGCGTGTGTGTGTGTGTGTTTTTTTACGTGGCGTGTCTGCTGGCTCAGTGGTTACCTGCACGCTGCTTTGTTGTGTGCTTCCACTGCTCGCCCGGCTTGCTCTGCGGCTGTGACACAGACATCACATGTGTATATACTGTACGTTCTGTGTTTACGAGCGTGTGAAGTAATGCAGGGATAATTCGATGTGTAATTTTTAGTTTTGCTTCCAGGTTCTTAAAAATACATAAACACTCGGCGTTCGGGGGGGTTATGTCTGTAATCTCTTCAAGATGTTTTTGAAGGGTGCATGTCCTCACCAACCTCCAGCCCTTTAAGCGGGTTTTGTGTGCGTCGGCGCAATCCACCTCCAGCCCTGCGAAACGTCTAACCATCTAAGCGTCTCACTTCGTCCAAATATCATCCGTCAATGTCATATGAAAGCGGAATGTGTTTGTCAAGAATCCGAAGGAGCTAAAATTGGGACTCTTGGTGGTCGTCCAGTGCCATGGTGTTTCTCGTTACTGCAACTCAAGCGAGCATGTTTAATCAGATACAATCAAGAGAATTTGGTTCATAACAATTGAAGGATTTAATGATTGCATTTTGGTGACTGAGAAAATCTATGTGGGGGGCGGGGGAGGACGTCAAGTGCACAATAATGAGAAACAGGCATTTTGTTAATCAGATTAAAGAATAGGACTGGATGCACGTTATGTACACAAGGGAGATTCATGAATATTAATGATTATCTGAAGAGATAAACCTGATTTCAGATGTAACATCTGAATGCCATCGTTTCCACAAATATGTGGATTTGGGTTTCTGGTTGACTTCTCTCTGTCTGCGGTATCTGGTTTCCTGTTCTACCAGTCAGGATGACTGTCACTGCCCTCTCTTCTCTCACTGATAACAGGAAGGTGGAGGTTCCTTGTCAGCCATCCATCAACACATATCTCTTTAACACTTGTACTTGAGCAGCTAAAGCTGATACCTTCCACAGTCAGAGGTGAGACCAAGTCATTATTTTACAAGCCTCAAGGAAATCTGAAGTTTCCTCACCTAAGTTTTAAATCCTAAATCTGTCGATCCCTGTTTTAGTCCAAACCCTGATTCTACATGTCATGTGTCGAGACCTGAGAGCTAAACACTGAATTTTAAGTCTTCAATAAGTTATTTCATCTATTACACAAGTTGATCACATAATCATACAAGTTTCAAAATGCAAAATGTATTAATGCAGCTTCAGCTATGAATATATTTGACAGTATAAATATAAAGTTGACCTGAACTTCAAATGAATCCATCTCAAAGAACATTAGGATTTATGTTCTTACCCTTTTTTTACTGTTCCACACAAAGAAAGTGAATTTCCTGTCAAACTATTATTTTAAAGTCTGAAGCCCTTTAAAGTCTGATGCAAAAAATAATTGTTAGTAAGTTTAGATTTTAAAATTTGAGCTGTTTACCTGATGCTTTTACCAAAATACACTAAAAGTACTTTTCAAACATTGCCTGGCTTTTTTTTTTCTTTTTTTTTTTTTGCTTTATCACAACTGATACATTAGGACATAATTCTGACTAAACAGGTAAATTTTTCCATGCATTTTATAAAACATATGTAATATTTTAGATATAAGTTTTCTAAGGAAGGTATTAGTTTTGCTAAAGCAGCAGAGGTCTAAGAAAAAAAGGAAAGAGAAACAATCGATGCCTTCTAGACTGCAGTTCTACAGTTGCTCACCAAGAAAATGATCTGGCATTTACATTTAAGTAACTTTAATTTAAAAAACAATAGTTAATGCAGGTTTTAAAAATATTCTAGATACTCTTGAGGTTTATAGGTTCTTGTTAAACAAGACAAGCGAATGTATCACTTTTACTCTTGGATTATATTTTTTTGTGAAACAGATGATGAGAGCATGTAACTATTTCATTTACTTTTACTAAAAGACTTTCCAGCTTTTTTTCTTTTTTTTTTACATCAACTAAAAAAAACAACTTTTTAATACTTACTAGCCTTGATTTATTGTTCATTGCGTAATTTCAAGCGGTGGAGGAAGCTGGTCGCTGTGGCCTCTGTGTCCATGGTTTGTTTTTCCCATTCAGGGATTTTTGGCTGAGAATGTTACTTGATTCAAGCAATTTATGAAACATCAAGTATTTTCAACTCCGGTAGCCTGATCCAAGCAAAATCACTAGTCACGGGTGTTAAAGTGTACGTCGAGTCTGAGGTCTTTTGTGATTTAATCAAGTCAAGTCTAAAGTCTCAACTGTATGACTTACATGCAATTCATGTGATTTAGCCTCCCCACCTCTGGTCAAAGCTGACCCACATTTACAGACTCTTCCTCTCTGTGTCTCTCTCTTTTTTCCCTCTCTCTCTCTCTCTCTCTCTCTCTCTCTGACACCCACACTGTCTTGTTGGAACGCACGAAGCCCCATCAACCTTCTGCACTTCACTGACACCCTTGAAATGTTTGTTTGTTTGTTTTTACCCCTAAACAGGACAGCACTGGAAGGAGGGAAGAGTGTCTGAAACTGCAGCTGAGATGATGTAAAAACAAACACGGCCCACTGATATTGGGTGATGCTCCAGGAAGTTGTAGGGGAGGCGGGAGGGTGGAGCAATCTGTGCGGACAAGTGGTGGCAGGACTGATGGAGGACAATGGAGAGGGTTTGATCTCTTAATTAATGGAGGTTGGCTCGTGCTGCTGCAGGTAGTGAATTTTAATTATTGAGGCTTCCTCCGGTACAAGTGGAGCTCTAATTCTCCCTCATACTTCAACTATATTTTCCCTCTGTCTTTAATGGGCCTAAAAATTATGCAGCAAAGCTATGCAATTAAAACAATATCCATAAATAAAACTATTTGTACACCTTTTAAAGCAGCGTTTTAGGTTGCGTTCTCCGCGACATTTCCTGCAGGACACCTTGAACACATCTATGCCGTGTTTTTACAGGGTTTACAGTGACAGCATGTGCAGCTTGATGGATGGAAAATGTGGTCTTATTTCTCTATTTCTTTGAGCATGAGGCCAGCTTTAAACAATCCCTTTAATCAAGCTCCTAATCCTTTTGAAAAGACGTCAGCGTGCCATTAATAAGGCCATGCACTACTTCATATGTGTGTTAGGAATGATGGTCAGGGACTTCAGTGTTTGGTCTAAATTGAAAATAATGGGGACGGATTTTTAATGCATCATAAAAACTTTACTTTTATTTTAAACTAGTTATGTTTTTATTCTATAACTTGAACAGTTCTTTCCTTATACATATAAATATATATTTGTAGCTTCTGTCTAGTAAACTTAAAATTAATACTTTTCAGCATATGGACGCTGCAGTTCTGAGAATGTGCATCCTGGTGAAACTGAAACCATGAAGTTTTTTCGCCACTCAAGCTCCTGTGATCTCTCTCTCTCTCTCTCACACACACACACTCTCACACACACACACACACACACACACACACACGCAGGGACACTGACGTGCAGCTGACCCAGATGAAGGCCCGATCCAGCTCGTTGTAATTCCCTCAGCGTCTTGCATGGAGCAGCGGAGCAGTGCCGGTGAATAGAAACCCCACCACGTGTTGAATACGGTGTCAGACAGAGAGAAAAACAGAGGGAGGCTCTTTCCAGTTAGAAATACACCGTGTGAGGATCACTAACAGCTCCGGTTTGGGAGAATCCACCGCTTTAACTACCGCATTATGCGCTCAAACGCGCCGCTGTTCCTGAGCCATATATGATCAATCATGACGTGTCAGTGATAATGGTGAATGATGGCGCGCGGGCCCAGACCTGATCTGATATGGAGCGCGCACTATTGATTGCGCGTGACAGACAGTGCGCAAAGCTTTCTGGCGTCAGTAAGATTTTTTTTTTTTTTTTTTTTTTAAGGAGCGGCAACTGGTGGAATGAAACATAGGTGGATTAAATTGAACAGTTTAATAATTACATAATTATTATTTAAAAATCGAAATTAATTTCTTGTATATTTATTGTTATTATTATTATAAATATTGATATTTGAAATATAATTATTATTTTTTTTATTCGATTGAAGAAGCGCGTATTTCTTTTGATTCCTTCTGAGTTTGTTCTGCGGTAGAGTTTTATTGCAATATTTCAGGAAACAATAAACAATAAAATATTATATATGGTTTTTTTTATTATTATTATTTAGACAAATAGGCAAATGTTTTGAAACTTTTTCACTGTCTGCCCCTCCAAACTGTCACCCGCCCCCACCGTGGCTGTTAACACTGT
The DNA here is from genome assembly GCF_000485575.1 of Poecilia formosa. Taxonomy (NCBI): domain Eukaryota; kingdom Metazoa; phylum Chordata; class Actinopteri; order Cyprinodontiformes; family Poeciliidae; genus Poecilia; species Poecilia formosa. The sequence goes on along the minus strand of NW_006799985.1, from coordinate 1,092,235 downwards.
ATCCTCTGCGTCCTGAGAGAATCTCCTTTTAAAATGTCTGCCGCTCGCCTGGGCTGCAAATCACCCTGTTTACAATCTCACACCAACACTCACATCAATTAACTGGCCATTGATTTTCCCGCCCGGGACATTACAATATTGCAGATCTACCCCCCGCATCACCCCCACCTTTCTTTCTTTCTTTTTTTTTTTTTCCTTCTGCAACATTTTAAAGTTTCGCAGCTCATAATTGCCGGTGCACCCATTGATGTGCGCATCTCTGATTCAGGTGGACACAGCTTAAAATTAAATTTAGCTGCCGTCCTTCAGAAGTGAAAATATGTCTAAATTCAGACTTGAATGATTTTTAATTATTTGCGATCAAGCAAAAAAAAAATAAAAATAAAAAAAAAAGAAGAAGATCTCTCAGGGCCATCAGAAGTATCTGATTTTCCCCTCTTCCTCTCTCTCCATTTTTACTCCCATGAATAAGTAAATAGTGAGGCTAGTCGAAACTAAAAGATAGCTGACACAAGAGTGGACCAGATCCATCTATAGCCTGCAGCTCCTCTTTAAATATTCAGGGAAAAATAATGGCATCCGAGGCATCACCTATAGTAACGTTATTATCTTCATTTCTCAAGATCAGCCCGCAACTGAGAGCTTCGTTTATCTTTTTCAGGTAATAAATCTGCTTGACTCAGCGCTCACGTGAAGGCCCCTCTGGGACCTCTTGCCCCCTTGTAACATAATAATAATAATAATAATAATAATAATAATAATTTGATATTTATGTAAGTTATACATTTATTATCTCAGCAATTAAAAAATATCAAATTTATCATAAGGAAAAGTAGTCAGATAAACTGACAATTTCAAGCAAACACCAAGTTTTTATTAATATTTTTCATAACTGAATGGATATGCACGTCTTAAGTGCATTCTCGTAAAAAAAAAATTTGCTGCGCTCTAAAATTAAAAGCTGTATCTCTCTTAATTCGGATGAAAAGTCTTCGCTCTCTGCGCTCCTCTCAACACCCCGGCGCGCACTGCACTTTTGGATCTGCTGCGCGAAATCAGAGAGAGAGAGAGAGAGAGAGGAGGAGGGAGGAGGTAGAGAGAGGAAGGTAGAGCGAAAGAGAGAGAGAGAGAGCGAAGGGAAAAAAGGAGAGGATGTTAGAAGGAGGTGGAGGTGAGTGGCGGAGTGACTGAATAGCCCGGTAACCAATCACGTCTTCGATGGGCCGGGCTCCGAGTTCGTCCCGCTGCCGCTTCACGGGCCCTCAAAGTTTGTTTATTCGCAGAGCGCTGTGCATGATGAAAACGTGTTAGTTAAGTAACTCCCTTTCTGCAAATAATAATCTAATAAAACGCTGTTTTGTTTTTGGATGTCCCGAATCAGCAGCGTGGACTTTTAAAGGAACGCGTCTTTTCGCGTGGAACGTTTATGCCGGTTTTTCTTTCTTTTTTCTTTTTTTTTTCTTTAATGTTTTTGTTTTGTTTTGTTTTTGTTTTTTTCTTGGCACACGAAACTCTCCAGGCAGTTTGGTGTTCAACGTAACAAGAACCCGAATCCCAACCATCTTTATGCCAGAGCGCTGCAAAGTGAGAGAAAGAGAGAGAGAGAAGAAAGTTTGCCGAGAGAACGGCGGAGAGGCTGCGGTGCGCATCTATCCAAACTGATCGCTGCTGAATCTGCGTGAACGACCAAAAGATCCGGCCGCAGGAATGGACTCGAGAAGCTGACATTCCCCTGTAGTAGTCCAGATAAGCCCCTGGCTTGGCTCACAGAAGGGGTTAAACCGTATCCAAAGGGAGTTTGGAAAAGCCAGCCTTTCTTTCCCGTACGGATCAACTCATTGGGTGGGAGCTGAGAGAGAGACAAGAGTCCCCAGCAAATCAGGAGCTAATTGATTAAAGAGACTTCATTTGAATAGGAGGGGGGCTGGCGAGGTGCCAATCGCCTTTCAAAGAAGCCCCCCCTCCAGCCCTCCACCACCTCCGTATGATTAATCGCACAGCATTATTGATAATCATAACGGGGCACATGCGCGGTGGATGGGCTCGATTTACGTAATTTTTGAGGAGGTTTTGTAGTCATTTTTTTTATTCTTTGCCTGCTGATGTGCCAGCCAGCATGTCGCGGAGGAAACAAGCGAAGCCGCAACACTTCCAGTCCGACCCTCATCTGCCTTTACCGGAGCACAATGGTGAGTCTGCCCCTGCTTCTGTACGAGTGCGCCCACTTTTTAACCGTGTTTTATAGAAACTTGACGGGAAAGCCGATCTTTAAAGTTAAAAATCTATCTTTGACTTCTAACAGAACTTTGATATTTTCTTAAATCACTTTTTTTTTCTTATTTTGGCAAATAAGATTTTAATCACTTTCATAATCACTCATCTGTACTAAACAAACTTAAAATAATTTAGAAAGTAAACAGAATTTACACATGTCTGAACGTTTGCGTTCTTTAAGTTTTAAAATATATCTGCATCTGAATTAAAATAAATTAAAATAAAATAAAAACTCACGCCGGGCGCAGTGTTTGCTGGACTCCCCTCCGTGCGTCGACACGGACCACCCTGTCTCTCCGACCGGGACCCCGCTCCCCCGGCTTCAGTCCTGCGCTATAAAGACGAAGCGCTCTCGGCGTTTCCGCTCTTTTAAGGAAAGTCACAATAACAAATTGCTCCTTGTCACTTTACATGTCTGCGCTTTATTTACGCGAGTCAGACAGATTAAAACATCCACAATGTGGTCAAAAAAGAGAGAAAGATAATAAAATACTTTTTCCACTTTGTTTTTCACCTTCTGTAAGGATCGACTCATCCTTACAATTTTTTTTTTGCGCAAAAACTGAAAGTTCAGCCTCACACTGGATGAGACGCGCACACTCCAAAGTGCAGCCCTCTTTTTTTTCTTTCTTTTTTTTTTTTTTAAATATTTCTTGATGTAAATCAGCGCCGGCCACAGATAAGGTAGTCATTTTATTTCTTCTGCCTACAAACACCATTTCACTTTCAAAGTTGTGTATTTGCATGCGGCGTGTGAATCCTTTATGTTTGGCTTTTGCTCCTAAAATGAGGGACGAGTTTGCACAAAGTGACATTCGAAAGTGCGACTACATAGGAACCGAGGCTCTCAGTGTTTTTGGAGCTATAGGAAAATGGCATAGAACCTGGAGTTGATCACATTTTTGCAAGGTTTTCAGAGTTAAAGAAATACATGAATGAAACTATGATATTGATAAGGACGTTAGATAACTTACATGACGTGTGTTTTGTTTAGTCACACATAATACCGAGCGCTCAGTACTAAGAAACGAGAAAATCTTCTGTTTTTCTTCTAAAAATAAAAGTTAATGTATATTAATCAAATGTCTGCTTGAAATATTTTCACTCCTTACTCTGGTTTGCTGAGGAGTTCACAACACTATATGAGAATAAAAAATAAGATGCAGTAAATAAAAATAAAAGGTACATCTGATCTTACTCAGGTCCTATTTAAGGCCTTCAAATGTAACACACACATTGTAAATATTTTTTCCTAAATGTAACAAAATAGTGCTGAATTATTTCTTGAGAACGAAACGTACAAGCACTTTTGCAGTCCAGTTCATGTATTATTATTATTATTTTTTTTCTGGGAGAGGGCATGCTAGTTCATGCAATACTTAAAAGTAAATCTCTGAGTGTTGTGTACATTCTCCTCAATTTCAATAACTTAAAAAGTCAACTTTTTTCCACTCAAGCATATTCCCGGCTATTTTGCATGTAGAAGTAAATACAAGTGTCCCATATGTGTGTAATTGTCCAATTACACACGACGCAGACGTCGTCTGTGTGAGTTTAGAAATCCTTCGCTGAGACAGTGCCAGTGTTATTGAAAGAGTTTTGTGAGAGCTGTGCGATGCGGAAGTGAAACAGAGAGTTGTGATGCTGAGGGCGCTGCAGTTGCCTGGGAGGTCGGGCATGAGAGCCGCAGAGGGTGGGATGTCGAGCTGTTTTAACCTTTGCCAGTGGCCCCTCTGTGTGGAGGTGATCAGAGTTCAGGGCCCAGTGTGTTCCTCTCAGCCCTGTCATTGAGCGTGCTGATCGGAGCTGCAGGCGGCCCAGCAAGGCCTCGACTTTTTATTTAAGTGTGTGGTGTGTGACTGCGAGGCCTTATCAATGTTGTGTCCATCCCCTTGCGCCCTATCAGAGTGGACCCCCCTGGAAGAGAAGACTGGGTAGGCAGTCTTCTCTTTGAAGGAAACACTGTTGTTCCCTTCAAAGACAGAGTGCAGTTGCTTGTCAACCTGCCAGTGTTTATGTGGTGTGAGTCTAGGTGTAGCATGAAGGACTTGCTTTGTGTCTTTCCCTCCCCTTAAGTTTTAATCGTGTCACCGGGGCAGAGCTTCTGAGATGTGAGTCTCTTCCTGGACCTTCGGCAGCTTTTAGTGGAACCCTATCCAGTGTTCTGTGGGCTGGAGACGACGTGAACAGAAACCCCTCTGAAGTTACAAGTGTCAGGAAGCTCACAGAGGCCCCCTGCGAAAAAATAACGTAGGATCTTTCAAAGCTCGCCTTTAAATTTTTCAACTAATCCTTGCTTTTCAAACTCTGTCCTCCGACTCTTTGTCTTTTCTAACTCCTTTTAGTGTTGCACCCTTTCTTTGTGCACAAACTCTATAGACATTTTGCACAATCCTTCATACCTACTTGACTTTATCTTAATTTTAATTCGAAGTTAATCCTTGCTATTCTGGGACTTAAGCCTAATGCTAGCATCTGCGTTGTTGGTTATACTTGTCTTATGTGGTCAGTGGATTTGTGGTGATGAATTGACTCAGATTTGATCCGTCTTTGGTCATCAAGTAAAATATGGCAGAGTTTGAAGATCAAATTTGCAGTTCCGGGAAGTTACTGATGTAAACAATATTCTTTTGGCTTGTAAAAATATCATTACTGTTTTCTGATGTCGTTGTTTTAACTTAACTCTGAACAAGGCAAGATGAGACCAACCATTGCAGTATTAGTCAAATACGAGTACTGTTTAATAGTGGCTTAATTAGTAACGTGACAAATGGCCAATTTTAAATTTGCTTTATTTTTTTACTTGATCTTACAGCAAACGTTTTATTGGATTTGCATTAAAACTTTTTAATCATATTTTTGACATATTTGAAATTAGGAAGATAACTATAAATGTATTGCATGCTTTTTTATTTTAAAGTGAAAGTTTGTTTCAAATATTCTGTTTTTCAACTAGGTATCTTGGTAGTATTTTATTGTAGTATTTTCTTTTAGACAACACACGCTTTAACTCAAAAAGACATCGTTTATTTAAGATTAATCTCGCATTTCTCCAAAGAAATTAATAATTAATTAATACTTAATATTTTTTTTTCTTTTTGAGTGTATTCCAAATTCCTGTGTATTTTTCCATTTTTGTCACTCTCCGTTTGTGTAAAGTGGAGGGGGGAAAAAAAGATACGTCTTTTTTTAATTTTTGTAGTCTTTACACACGCGTATACACACACACTCACACACACAGTTTTTTTTTTTCTTTAAAATTTAACACTCTGATTGTAGGTCGGCGGGTGGGTGGAAGGGGGGATTTAACATGAAAAGTTATCATTAAAGTTGAATCTTCCGTGTTTGCATGGTTTGGTGGTGTGAGGGCCGGGGTTTACTGTCATGGCAACTTTGCGTTATCCAGTGTCTCTGAGCGGAGAAACATTGAGGGAGATAATCCCTGAATTAAACAGGATCTGCTTTGAGTCGACTGGGATGAGCAGAGGGCCAGGCTGCGCCGACGATCCCCGCCGCTCCCATGCTGCGCGAACAATGGGAAGGCATCCTGTCTCTCTGTGGGGCAGGGCTGCGCTCCTCTGGGTTTCATTTGCAAATGAATTCTTGGCGCTGATGAAAGTGTTTTGAGGGGCCGGAGCCACAATGAAAGGGATTCATAGAGAAATGCAATTTGTAAATCAACTTGTATGTTAAATAGCAAGATTTTAGTGTGACAAAGAGGGACGTGAATGAGGAAAGTCTGGGGCGCAGCAGTTGTTCTGGGGCCAGGGTGTTGTCTTCCCTTTTCACTATCTGAATTATCATGTTTTAATAAAAAGGAATATTTAGAAAACCTGTTTCTGTGTGCATGCCAGTTAGAGACATAGCTTTTAAATGATTGAGTAAAAGCAGAAGTTTGTGTCTGCAATGCTTGTTCATTGAGCTGCCTTGTCCTGTTGGTCAGTTTTGGCAAGTTTGTGATGCAGACTAGAATATACAGTGCTAGCCCTCTGTGATAAAACACACTTTTTAAAATTCTGTAAACTTTTTCAGACTTTTTCTGTTTTTCCATTTTCAGTAAATTGCTGTTTTTTTTTACAGCAAATTTGTCAGATTTTTTTTATTATTCAGTCATGGCTTTATATGTTATATATATTCTAGTTGGTGTAAACGAATCTGGGCGTCACAAGTCTGTGTTGTTTTTGCCTCAATGTGACTGCGGGGATGGTGAAAACAAATTAGTTTAGTGACATGGATAACCTGTCCAAGTTGCCCATAGTTGGCTAAAAATGAGCAAAGTTGACAGCATATTGAAAGTCTAATAAGTCCCCAAATGCTTTTTTCTTTCACCGAATGGACAAGAAGACTTTGAAGGGCATGAGTTATAGGAAATCAATGCTTTTCTATGAAATTTCATTAAGAACCAATGTCCTCGCTTCACTCTGTTTAATATTTTGATGGATTATCTGAAGAAAATGATTACCTTCTGCGGGCCTGATGAAACTCATACGCACATCTCTAAAGATCCCTTTTAAACAATATTTGCATAGCTCCTATTGATTTTATATCTCGGCTCATCATGTTTCTGAGGTTACTGTGTTGAATAAAGCATTTTTTTTATTTTCTTGGCTTATTGTTGTCTTAGAATCATTGTTTTTGTGAGCACTTCAAAAGGATAAGTGTAAAACTGATTAACTTAAGATTAACAACAATGGAAGCTGACAAGATAAAGCTGCTTTTTCAGCTGTAAAATATCTCTAATCACTAATCCTCTGTTTCCTATTTTTCAGGGGACACGGAACTTTGCTCCGAGGACCCCCCCTGCAAGGAGTCAGACGCCCATGTCTGCAGCAGATGTTGCGCTGAGTTCTTTGAACTTTCAGATCTCGAGGAACACCAGAAAAATTGCACTAAGAATCAGTTAGTTTTGATAGTGAATGAAAATCCTGCCTCCCCTGCTGGAAGTTTCTCACCCGGGTCTCCTTCCCATAATCCTGATGACCAGATGAATGACACAGCTAATAACACTAATCAAACAGAGTGCAGTGACCTTTTGGAGCCCAACATCCTTGAAAAAGACGAATCCATGGATGTGGATGTTTCCGGAATGAGCAGTGGCCACGAAGAGGAAGGCGGTCAAATAGAGAGTGGGAGCTCTATTGATACAGTCAGTGGCCATGCAGGGAGGGGCACCGCTGGCCCTGCAGTAGGTACTTCAGCAATCTCTGCCTCACTACCTCAGGTCAGTAACCTCACTGAACTGGGAAACTTCTCTATGATCAACAGCAATGTCATAATTGAAAATCTGCAGAGCACTAAGGTGGCCGTGGCTCAATTCTCCCAAGAGAACAGGTCCACTGGAGGGCCCAGGGTGGCTGTGCCAGCCCTAATGGAGCAGCTTTTAGCCCTGCAACAGCAGCAGATCCACCAGCTGCAGCTCATAGAGCAAATTCGTCATCAGATACTACTATTAGCTTCTCAGTCCCCAGAAATGCAGGTACCCCCAACTTCTGCTCCAGGCACAATGGGGCCTGCTGCCAGCCCACTGACCACACTCAGCTCACATCTCTCTCAACAGCTGGCTGCAGCCGCAGGCCTCGCGCAGAACCTGGCAAGTCAGTCAGCCAGCATTAGTAGCCTGAAACAGCTGGCTGCAGCAGCGCAGCTACCTCAGCCCAACCCAAGCAGTAGTGAGACATCTCAGAGTGTTACGACACTGGGACCATCAACAGTCAATCCTCAGTCCTCTGACAAGAGGCCTAGTGTTATGAGTAGCCTCCACTCTCAGCTAAGTAACTCCTCGCTTCCTAAAACATCAACGCCAGCATTTGGAATAGGTAGCTTGCTAAGTTCTGCAGTGAATCCCCTTCTACCTCAGCCCCCACCTGGAAACCCCATGTTCTCAAGCTCTCTGCCCAGTGTTGGAACCACCGTTGAGGACCTAAACTCTCTAGCTGTTCTAGCCCAACAGAGAAAAGGCAAGCCACCAAATGTAACTTCATTTGAACACAAAACTAGCTCCGATGAGGCTTTCTTCAAACATAAGTGCAGGTTTTGTGGCAAGGTATTTGGAAGTGATAGTGCCTTGCAAATCCATCTTCGCTCTCACACTGGTGAGAGACCATACAAGTGTAATATCTGTGGTAATCGCTTCTCCACCCGAGGTAACCTGAAGGTGCATTTCCAGCGTCATAAAGAAAAATACCCTCATATCCAGATGAACCCGTATCCTGTCCCTGAGCATCTAGACAATATACCAACTAGTACTGGTATACCATATGGTATGTCCATGCCACCTGAGAAACCTGTTACCAGCTGGCTTGACAGCAAACCAGTTTTACCCACTCTGACCACCTCAGTTGGTATGCTTCTTCCACCAACTATGCCGAGCTTGCCCCATTTCATCAAAAAGGAAGATCATTCTATAGCCATAGCTAGCCCTTCTGTTACTGCAAAGAATGACTCAGGTGTAACTGAGCTTTTAGATAAAAGTAACAATAATGTGTCTGAAGAGGGTGAAGGTGCAACTTTGCCTACCTCAAATGGAAAAACTGAAGAAAGAAGCCACTCATCAGTCTTAATGACAAATGTGAGCTCTGCATCAGAGAGTACTGCAGAATATACAACTTCTAACAGCCCACCCATGATGACCAACCCACTCATGCCTCTTTTGACTGATCAGTTCAAAGCTAAGTTTCCTTTTGGAGGTATCTTGGATCCTCTCCAGGGGTCAGAGACCTCCAAACTTCAGCAGCTTGTGGAAAACATTGACAGGAAGGTGACAGACCCAAACGAATGTGTCATCTGCCACCGGGTGCTGAGCTGCCAGAGTGCTCTAAAAATGCACTATCGCACTCACACAGGGGAGAGGCCGTTTAAGTGTAAAATTTGCGGCAGAGCATTCACCACCAAGGGAAATCTAAAGACTCACTACAGTGTTCACAGGGCTATGCCTCCTCTAAGAGTTCAACACTCCTGCCCCATTTGTCAGAAAAAGTTCACAAATGCCGTGGTTCTACAGCAACATATTCGCATGCATATGGGTGGGCAGATCCCCAACACCCCTCTGCCAGAGAGTTATCCAGAGTCCATGGCATCTGATACTGGCTCATTCGAGGAGAGAAACTTTGATGATCTTGACAATTTCTCTGATGACAACTTGGAGGGTATGGAAGAAGGCCCAGATAGCAGTGTGCCAGACACACCCAGGTCAGTTGATGCTTCCCAAGACAGTTTGTGTAACTCACCAACTCCCCATGAAATGGGAAACCAAGAGGGGCAGGAGAAAAGTGGTCAAGAAAATTCTCAGAGTAATGAAATGGAAGAGGTTCCAACCGGTCAGTTGAAGCTTAGTGCAAATGGCTTTGTTGAGGGGGATTGCCTCACCAATGACTCCTCATCTCTCGGAGGGGATGTTGAAAGCCAAAGTGCCGGGAGTCCAGCTGTGTCAGAATCTACCTCCTCCATGCAGGCGCCATCCCCCACTAGCATGCAGCCACAAGTACGCAAATCTCCCAGCCTTGAAGAAAGGCACCAGAGGGCCTTATCTATGGACCACACCAGTGCAAGCCTCCTGCACTCTCACCCCTCCAACATCGGAGCCCTAGATCTGACATCTGTCAATCCCTCAAAAGACCCTCTGGGCATGATATTTCCCTTCCGTGAGCGTAGCACCATCAAAAACACATCTTGTGACATCTGTGGAAAAACCTTTGCTTGTCAGAGTGCCTTGGACATTCACTATCGAAGCCATACCAAAGAGCGACCATTTATTTGCACGGCTTGTAACAGAGGTTTTTCCACCAAGGGTAACCTCAAGCAGCACATGTTAACTCATCAAATGAGAGACCTGCCCTCCCAGCTCTTCGAGCCCTCAAACACCAGCCTGTCCTCTAGCCCAACTCCTTCTCTCCTCTCTGTTGGGCCTCTCAGCAAACCTGAGGTCAATGGCTTCCTCCACAGCCTCCACCAAGAGAACAAGGACGTCACCCCAGGCTTAATCACGTCATCTGCATCCACCTCCCCGGTGCTCTCTGCAGCTCCGCCACGCAGGACTCCAAAACAACATTTCTGCAACACCTGTGGGAAGTGTTTCTCCTCATCTAGTGCCCTACAAATCCATGAGAGAACCCACACGGGGGAAAAACCATTTGCCTGCAGCATCTGTGGTCGGGCCTTCACCACCAAAGGAAACCTCAAGGTAAATTAAAAAGAAAATAAGAAATACACTGCTAGGCCTTCTGGTTAGTTGTACTCCACTTGTCATATAAGTTGAAGTTGAATGTGATGAACTAAATATGAGATAAGTGCACAGAGTTAGTTATAACAGTGATCTAGGTCAGACTGTGTTTTTCCACAGGGAAAGTCACATGCTCAGTCAGAAAAGCATCTGCTCAATGATCAACAGAAACTTGTAACTAGTGTGCACTGAACATAAAAAACAAAAAAAACATTTTAGTGCCAAATTCTGGTCTCAAACAAAATTTACTTCCAAGTTAGCTTCTAAGATTTCATTTTCAGAAATATATATTCATCTTTAGCTTTAGTTTTTTAGCTATGTTTTAGTTGTAAATAAAATAATTTTTAAAATACAATTTTAAAAAAGTTGTATTTACGGATTATGAAGAGGAAGAAGTGTTTATGAAAACACGGTATCAACAGATGTGAAACGCCACATGTATTGTTGTCTGAAGTAATACAAATAGACAGTATAATTTGGCACAAACTGGGTAGGTTTCCGTGAGATGAGCTAATTAAAGTTCAGATTAAACACTATGGGTCAGTCTTGCCAAAATAAGATGTTTACAGCCTGTTGGTACCTCACACAGCAAAGGCAGCTAACCAGGCTGCAGCTCCCTGGGTGTGAAGCCATTTAAATACCGTCAAGCATTATGATTATTTTTTTCCATTGCATCATCTCATGTGCAGCTCCTGTGGCCAAGATTGTAAACAACACTAATTTTCATCCCTTTCTGTGTCTGTCCTCCCCTCCTTCTGTTCCTTTTATTCCCTCCTCCCTCTCCACCTGCATAGGTCCACATGGGCACACACATGTGGAACAGTGCTCCTGCCAGACGTGGCCGCAGGCTCTCTGTGGACGGACCAATGGCCTTCTTGGGCACAAACCCAGTCAAGTTCCCTGAAATCTTTCAGAAAGACATGGCATCAAGGCATCAAGCGAGCAACGGAGATCCGGCTAGCTTCTGGAACCAGTACGCTGCGGCCTTTTCCAATGGGCTGGCGATGAAGACAAATGAAATCTCTGTCATCCAGAATGGAGGCATCCCACCTCTGTCGGGCGGAGTGGGGAACGGGGGCAGCTCTCCGATAGGCGGCCTCACAGGCAGCCTGGACAAGCTGCACAGTGCAGAGCCCAATGCCGCTCTCGCCGGCCTCGAGAAAATGGCCAACACAGAGAACGGGTCCCACTTCCGGTTCACACGCTTCATGGAGGACAATAAAGAGATTGTCACCAATTAGACTGCAATGCTCCCGTGTTGGGCACAGACACGCAGAGGTGCCTCTAGGCACCGTGAACATATGTGTACACATGGAGAAGAGGAGACCGGAAGAAAACAAGACGAGGATAAAAATCAACTGAACTGCTTTGCTCACCATTGAATCTTTACGAACACTCGTGTGAAGACAAGTTGCTTTTTTTGTACAATGTACATGTTATAGTTTTACGGAGCTTATTTATTAGTGATTATAACCTTGCTTGAAAACAAGTGGAAACATTAACAGTTAGGGTTTGTTTATTTTTAAAACCAGAATGGGTATGTATGGGTGCTTTAAATATGCGCTTCGGAGACTTAGAAAATCTGGTTGGATAACCTAACCTTGGCATTAAGTTATTTTCTGTCTGTAGTAGCTATAACTGAGCTGTCTGTGTTCATGTGATACATTAGCCCTGTAATAAAACAAACGTTCTGTAAATAATGTACACTGATCTCCTCTAGATGGTCTAACATCTGTGTGTTTCCCTTCCCCTTTTCGAGACAAAACAATGACATTCAAGCAAGGGACAAAATGATGTGGTAGTTCCTATTTTCTAGTTGTTATTTACCTTTATCTTATTTAAAGAAGACAAAATATTAAAGTTTGCTACATTTCACGAGTTTCTTTAGTGTTAACTTGTTTTATTGTTACAGTCCCTGGCTATTTTACTTTTCATTTTTCTGTTTACTTACATTTTTTCCTTCTCTCTCTTTTTTTTTTTTCCTTTTTGTTGCTCTTGTCTTGAGGGGAGCAAGACGTTTACACAGAGGGGGAATATTCTGTCGGGTTTATTTTATTTGGAGCTGTGGCAGCCAATCAGTCGAGACGGACTCTCCTTTAGTTTCTCAGCTGGATTTCCACATTGCTGCTATGTCCCAGCATCCTCCCTATGTCATCAAGTGCAAAGTCATGTGTTGAAGCTTCTGTAAATACATTCAGATTTGGAAATGCAACTTCCTTTGTGGGATAATGTACATACTGATCACATGAGAAGTCCATCACGGCCAGAAATGGGTGGGTAGGGGATACAAACTGAGAGCGTTTTTATAAATATAAATATATATTGGGTATGACAACCTTCGGACTGTTACATGCACTTTCTTGGAAAGTTGGAAGATCTTTATGGGTCCAGTTTCTCTACACTTTAATACCTACTAACAACTAAGATACTGTAATTCTTTACTCTAATAATCAAATACATCAGTTTTCCAAAAGAAACATCTTGTGTGTGTTTGTGTGCTTTTATTCGCCCTTTGGAAAGAAAAAAATAAATGCATTCTCGTTTTTTTTTCATTTTTCCGCACTAATTCAAGTTATTATTAAACTTGAAATATCTTTCGAGCTTCATATTTTTAAATAATCGCGGTTTTGAATTTATTTTTTGATGTGAGATTAAAGTTTCCCACTTTAATTTAAAAATAAGGTTCTGATGTAAATTTCAAAAAAGGAAGAAAAAAATCGAGCAAAGCAATTTCTTTAGCTTAAGCATTAATTAATACATTTTGAAGGCTTGTATTTCGGAGGTGAAACTAATTGCGTTTCTTCTGCTTTTTTTTATTTATTTTTTTTCTTTTTCTTAATTCGACAAAAATCCGGCGCAATGAGCGCTATCACGATGCCAAATTTCCGACTGTTTAAATTTTTTTGACTTACCTAAAAAAAAAAATAAAAAAAAAAGAATCCTCCAGCTGCATTCAATTTAACACATCGCTGCACATCCTGCAGCGCAGGATCTGCTCGTTTCTCCCCAGTCCAGCATCCTCGGCGCGCTCCCTCCTCTCTTTCCCTTTCCTCTTCTCGAAACCTCGCCCCCCAACCCCGCACCTCCCGCCAAAAAAAAAAAAAAAATCCCCCAATATTTACGTTTTAGATTTCAAGACGTTGAAGCTAAATGATCCTTGCCCACAGCGCCCGCTTTCTTTTTAACAGTCACATGTGTTCCCCTGAGCTGTGTTGGCGCAGCGCGTCGGCTTCCTGAGAGATTCCTTCAAAGACAGAAAGAAAAACAAAACTGATCCACATTCCTGCCTAATTAGGACAAATACTTCCTCTCTGCGAGCTTTGTTTAATTTTTTTTCATATAGCTCATATTTGAACTACAACGGAATAAAAGTGATTATTGTAAAATATTTTTAAAGAAACTTATTACATTGATAAATACATAAATAATCCGGTATATTTTAGTTTAAAATAATTATTGCATCAAAAACATGAACTTCAACACATGTCAGGTTCCAGAGTGGAGCAGAAACGTCCAATAAAACCTGCCTTCTTTACCTCTGTGTGAGCCCTACCAGAACCAAGCATGGATTGGACTCCCTCCCCTCCCAATTCCTTGCTTACGTATCGATTGAGCTGTGCAGTATTACAGAAACACTTGAATCTCAGGTGGCAGGAATGTGTACGATTGATCTCTTCCACTGTGGCTCCCCAGCAGTGGCTTTTTGCTCTACAACACGCAGCACCACAGGAAGAGCCGGGCGAACACACTGAAACACAATCGCTGCTCAGTAAGAGGTGGGGGGGCTGCCCCAGTCTGACCTGCACACAGTTTATTCTGGTGCTGCTGGGAGTCTATGAAACTGTCAGAGGCACACACACACACACACCAACATGCATCTACAAAGCAAGATTCCTTTTCAGACTCTTGCCTTAAGTTTTATTTTTCCTAATTTGAGCCAAACGGCTCGATGGTCTGCAGTGACTGAAGAGGATGGGGACCATCAGTTCAGAAACATTACTCTCTTTAGCTGTAAGCCACTCCTGTGCACTTACTGTACACTCAAAGGTTCATTAAAGGATTGGACTTTAGTAAGAGCTGTGTGTGCAGCTGCTGCATCACAAAAGTCAAACCATTCATCTCCAGTGGAAATCAGCTTGCACTAGAAATCCCTTTGTCAAGAGTTTCAGAACTCCAAAACTTTATCATGTTTGAATGCATAGACAGATCAGATGTTAAAAGAAACTAAAATAAAATGTTTAGTTATGCCAAGTTATTAAAGAAGAAAGAAAGTACATTTGCACTGGATAGCAAGTTCCAGTGGGCCTTGTGATGTGTGTGTGTGTGTGTGTGTGTGTGTGTGCGTGCGCGCGTGTGTGTGCGTTAAATTGAATCTGACAGAAGTAAAATACAGGGGGAAGAAGGCAGGAATGAAAGAAACAAATAGCTCCTTCTTGACTCAGGCATTAGTTGAATCTGTTTCATTATCTGTTTCATCCTTCAGTGTGCAGATCAGGGGGAGATGAAGCTGCAGGAAGGGTACACCCCCCCACACCATGCCCCCTCCCACAGCCTGCGCCTTGTGCTGTCAGGCCTCCCGAGTCGATACAAACCGTAGCCTGGGGCCCAGCCGGGGCTCCCCACTGAGGGGTTCTGGCCTAACACTGGGAGATCAAAGACCTACTGGGAACAATGGCGAACCAAGCGCCGGCCACTTTCCACACACACCTGCCCACGCTGTCAGTCACACTCAGGTGATGGATCTTAAAGGAGGAGTGTACCACTTTAACGGCACACCTGTGTGGGATTTTATCATTTCTAGGATTTATCCGCTGCAGTGTCAGCCTCTTCTATCTGTTTTTGGTGTCATCTTTAAGTATTTGACTCTCTTCATAATAAACGGCATTAGATTTGCCTGAAACTGCATTTAAATTCACTTGTTTCAACTTACAGCATTTTATTTTATACCAGTGAATGCCAAAATACAAAACACGAGTGAATCAAAAACTGAAATTTTAGAAACTGAATTTTTAGTCTGACACATATTTCGTATAGATTCATCATACATAGAGTGTGTTTTCGCATTTTTTTAATTATTATTCCTTACCGCTAATAAAAACCAAACACTTCTTAGACAATTTAAGCATTACATAAAACCACTAAAACATTTTTTTATTCCAGAAATGTTATGATATATTGATGCTTTACCACCTGACAGCAACTGTAACCCTTTGCACGGTGGGTAAACTTCAAAAAGTCATTCCCAAGGAAGCTGGCCATTTAAACTGTGCTGTATTCAAGCATATGGAAAATTGAATCAAAGGAAAAAGTTTGAAATAAAATGGTGCATAAACAAGAAGGAGAATCTCGCCCGTGAGAGAATTAGGAGCTGAAGTGGATTCAAAAGTTTGAGGAAGATTCACAATCAGTAGTCAGAGCTTCAACTGTACTGTACATAACAGAGTTGTAACATATGTGATATGTGATATGTGATATGTTTGCATTACAAATTCTTTTTTTATTGATCACATGTCAAATAAACTGAATTTTAGGTTTTAATTAAATGCTAAGCAACAGTCACAAGCAACAGCCTATAGAATATAGATAGGCCTGAAATATATGATCTACATATTTTTAAATAATCACAGTTTTAAATTTAGTTTTTGATGTGAGATTAAAATTTCCTGCTTTATTTTAAAAATAAGGTTGTGGAAAATAAGAAAGCTGTTATCGAGCAAAGCGATTTCTTTAGTTTGACTGTGGCCAGATTATGAACTCAGGGCAAGACCAACAGGGGTACAACGATGCCACCATGCAGCCCAAACTCTCTGTCAATAAAGTAGAAAACTCAAATATACAAAAAAAACATCAGAGGAGGAATCAAACTGTAAGAGTATCAAAAATGTTTCACTTTTTTACACTGGCATTGGCTTAGCTTGTAATTTTTGTTGTTCAACCAAGTTCTGCTTCAAAGTTCTGAAGATTTAGTGTTTTTTTTCTTTGCTTGGTTTATTTTTATGGGCTAGTCATGTGGAGACCATCCAACAGTCAGGCTAATTTATCTTCCAGTTCATCTGCTCCTTGGCTTTTGTGTGGTGAGAAAGAGTGGAACAGGCCCATATTGCGTTTCATGACCTATTGTGTCAAAGGAGTACCCAGACAAACAGGTGGGAGCCCTAATGTGAGCCCTTCCCAGACCCGACTCACCAAACTCCGGGTTCCTTGGGTCATTCTTTAATAAGGCACCCATGCTTGCAGAACGGCCTCAGTTCTCTGTTTCGCTCGTCATTGGATGGGAACATTCTGGGATGCTAATGAGCATACACTGGAGAATTGTCTCAAACACACTGCTCCTGCTATCTGTATCTCCCAGTTTATCATCACCACTGAAATTGCAAGGCCGTTTTCTTGGGCTCTTACTGCGAGGCAGACATTTAGGCCATTGTGATGCTAATTCTTTAAAATTTGAAATCCAGAGTTTGTTCCTTTCAGGTCAGGAGAAGTTTATGAGACTGGGCCTTTTTGACAAAGCACAAGCACCTTTTTTGTTATCACAGACAAACCTGGTGTCACGGGTTGTCCTGCTTGCCCCTAAAGGCAAATTTAATTTAATGTGCATTTCCATTTTAAGATGATTCACATGTTTCCTTGTTTTGTACAGTAGAATGGAGACAGATCGTCTTTCTCTGGTTTTAAAGAACAGCTTCAAGATTAAGTAGGCTGATTGTGGCGCTTTCACCATCAGAATTACGCCTGGTAACCCTAGACCAGCCTGTCTGCTCTGGGGCTTAAACACACACACAGTTGGGGACACTCTCTGTTAATGTCATCTCAGAGATTCAGTTTCCTAATCACAATCTTACCTCGAGTCCCACAACCTCTGACACATATTCTTTCTCACAGTGTCAAAGCGTTCTAGTCAGACAGAGATATATTCGTCGGCTGCAGAATGAGGTATTGATATTAGGATGTCAAGATGAGATGTCAGGGTGGCTCGGAGAAGCCCTTCAGCTGGTTGTCAGGTGCGTTTGATTCCATAGGTGAACTGGAGATCTGGCTTGATTTTATTGAATTTGTCATTTTTGGCTTGGGAGTGAAAGAGGCACCTGTGCGCTGCCGTAAGAGCCCGCGATGCAGCCGCCACCCGCATTAGCGTTGACAACTGATGTGCAGGGACAAGCCTGAAGCAGTTGATTTTTTATTCTTTTGAAAGCAGCCCATCCAGTGTACATTATTCATAAGGTGAAACAGCTGAAAGGATATTTACCTTGTCAAATTTCTCATAAAAGGCTCCTTGGGCACAACAGGGGAAAAAAAAAAAGTGGTGGTGGTGGGCGCGGGGGGAGGTGACAGTCACCCTTGGTTACGGCAACAAAAACGTAGCTATTTTAAAGTAGGTTCTTCGCCCTGCCAGGCTCAAATTGAAGACTGTTAGAGTTGTGGATAATGACCACCCACATCAAAGTTAAAGTTTAAAACGGTGGCTAAATATCCGAGGTCCTCCGCAGTGAAAGTTTTCTTTATTTTATTGCCACTTTTGACATTTTGATCAAACATCTGCAAATGGGCCCTTTTTGAAAGTTTTCTTTTTGGATATCAATCTCCACTGCATATTTTCATTTGGTTTCATTTATTAAGGGCAAAAAGCTATCCAAACCATCCTGACCCTGTGTAAAACTTAATTGCCCCCTAAATCTAATGGCTAGTTTGGCAACTGTTGGCAATTACAACTGTCATCAAGCATTTGCAATTTATTGCCAATAACTCTTTACATTACCAGGCAGGAATTTCGGTCCATTCTTCATAGCAGGTTGCTTTTAATTCTTGCACAATGGAGTTCTTTTCAGCACAAATAGCATGTATGAAATCCTTTAATTATCTCCAGGTCCTGAAGCAGTGCACGGTCTCACACCATCACTCTATCCCTGCATGTTTTTTTTTTGTCAGTATGTCAGTATGAAACTTTGCATCTTTCAAAACTGTATTCAGTTTTCTTAAAATGTTAAGTTAATTCTACAAAGGTGGGCAATCATCTTTTTTGAATGTTTTTTTTTGTATTTCCTCAGTTGATCTTTGCCTAGTATTAAAATATAATGGTAAGAAACATGTAACAAAAATAAAAACTGGAAAACATTTGTAAGACTACAATACTTTTTCACAGGCCTGCAAATCTGGACTTTGATTTGGCCATTCTAAGACATTAGCTTTTTTTTTTTTTTTTTTTTAAATCTAAACTATTTAATTTCAACTCTCCTTGTATGTGTAGGGAAATCTAAAATACTTTCTTTCAGTATTGGTCTATTTTTACTGTAATTGGTCTATTTTTACTGTAATTGGTCTATTTTTACTGTAATTCCTTCGGTTCTGACAAACTCTGCAGTCTGTGCTAAAGAAAATCATATTTTTGGACTGTGGGAGGAAGCCCGAGTACTCAGACAAAACTCACACATGCACAGGGACAACATACAAACTCCATGCTTTCTTACTGCAAAGCAACAATGCTATACAATCTGTGCTCCTGTGCAGCCTAGAAGCCTTAGAAATTTGCACGAAGGATTCAAATTGAAGTCTGTTGAAGCTTGTCTGCTGACCACACTCATCAAAGTAAAGGCCAAAAACAATGACTGAATATTCAAGTTAATCCACTTTGACATAAAGTTCCTTTATTTTACTGTCACAGTTGGGATTGTTTGTTTGTGTAGCGTATCTTCTGGAAAAGAAGCCCTTTTGAAATCTTTGTTAGTCTTAGTTTTCTCATTGGACACAGTGATGTAGACATAAGGAAAGCGCTTTCCTCTGTGAATTGTACAATCAAAGGTAAGATAAGCGATCCATTAGGTCATGGTAATTCCCACAATGTTCTGCTTGATATGGAGATGTGTGCGTGTGTGTGTGGGTGGGTTCATAACTTAGCTGCACCACCAGAGTTGGACATTGACTCCCACTTGTTCCTCTAGCGATAAAAAGGCATAGCTCGAGTATTCACTGAATGGCAAATGTTACATTTAGGTGATTTCATTCAAGTTTGTATTCTCAGCAATTTCTTCCTGAGAACACGCTTTCCTCATGCTCAGTTAAGTTTGTGCCACCTGTGATTAATAAGAAATATCCCAGATCCAGCAGGTTAATGTTTAATCAATCAACTGGGAGAGAAGCTTCTAAATGGGCTGGTTTATTTTTAACCATAACATGCACCGCATTAACAGCACCAAGGTCTTACGCAGCCAAATCTAATTATTTTTGCTTTCAGCTAGCGTTTATCAATCCGTGGTGGGAATTTTTAACAAGCTTATCTGTCATCCTGAGGAAACGTTGGAAAAACAAGACTGCTATCTGGGATGTGATGATTCTGAATTGAAGCACAGGTTAAACATTTTTTTAGGTGTTGGGGGAGAAAAAAATCACAGAACAGTCAATGCTTATAAATTTAAACTCCAGCTATTTCAGTAATATTATAAATGATTTACTGTTTTATTTTCTTCCGTGCTTGTGTTTGGGGTATTTTGTGTGCTCTCTTCCCTGGGAGCTGCTGCTGTGTTATGGGGCAAAGCACCTGCGCTATGAAATCAACACCCCACTCAGCAATAATGCTTTCTGAAGCCTGGCTAGTTTACGAAGGAATCGATCCAAATAAAAGCAGCAGATAAAATTGACTGACCCTCATATACTTAATTATTGCAGCTATTTGACCAAATAGCATTTTTTCAGGATGCTCTGTGTCACAGGCCATCAATATTCCTTTAATCGCTGTTAGTTATTGCCCTACTTTGTTACTGCTGTGGATGGCCGGTCTCCAGTGGTCAGTTTGGCCCAGGGCAGCGAGGGAATGAGATGCTAAATGGTTGCGCAAACAATTTGATTATACTGTTTAATTCCTGTCATATAGATCTGCCGGGCCTGCTGATGCACTCATTTCTGTGAAGGCTGTACAGCAGAATGCTGACCTGCCTGCCTCACACGATCGGGTCTGAAAGAGAGATGCTTTTTCCCCTTCTATGGCTTCGGGATCAATAGTAGCTGCTCAGTGGGTACGGGCCACATCTTGCAGGTTTCACCTCTGAACACTCACCTTTTAACTCATTTATGGAGGGTCTTGTTCCACATCTAGCCTGAGAAGAAAAGCTGAAAACTCTTGCATGTCTTTACCTTAAAGTGCTGTAACACTAGGAGAGCCGAGGGTTAACTTTACCAGATGAAACAAACCACCTCGGCCAAGTGAAAAATGAGAAATGAGAAGGGGCAAACTCCCAAACCCAGTTGCCCAGCTCCACAAAATTAACATTTCAATTCAAAACCAATAATAACGCATTGTGTCTGGCATGAATGAGTGCTGCTGCAAAGGGAAGGCGATACCTCCTGTTCCTGTGTCAATGAAAAAGCTCCTTCATCTTGTACTAAAGGGCCCACACAGTCTGAGGTCAGCCAGTCAGCCTTGGTTACACTGCACAGGCATGCCTGGGAAGACGGCTCGAGCATCCCGGTGCCGTTACAAAAGCCAGGAACTATAAACACACATACACACGCATGCACAAAAACATTCGTGTCATGTACTGCATGAGGCTGATGCCTCTTAAGTTTTGCCAAGTACTACTTAGCACTCTGAAAGAAATGTACACTAGGCAATCTTTGAAATGAGCTGTAGTGACTAATTGCAATCTCATATGGTCATTTTATGCTTGGAAGCATGTTATGATTTGAAACTGAATACTTTTATGAAGGTAAATAATCCCTAGATGTGCATTCCACTTGCTTCACCCTCCACTGGTCTGTTGGAGCCAAGCTCAAAAATACGTGACACTTATCTCCAAGATACTCAGCCACATGGTTTTCATACTGTGTCTCTTCATGTCAAACCTTCCCATATGATCACTGACAGCGCTTTCCGGGCACTTAAAAGCAACATCACAAATGAGCAGGGATTTTGGCACCTGGGCTTCTGAGATGAGAGCTAGAGGCCAGAGTCAGTGACTTGGCCAAGAAGGTGTCAGAGTTGACCTCCACCACATTGCCCTGCATGAGAGAGGGATACAGGGCAATTTTAAAGGAGTACTGGCCTTCTTGAGACTGAACTGAAGAAGCTCAGGAACCTTTCTGCTGGCTGTCTGGCACAACTGATGCAATGTGTTAAGTGTGAGTTATTTCTTGCAGATACTGCTTTGTCTGCAGTCAGGAGGCTTGTCTGGGTGAGTAAGCCTCAGTCTGCTGTGGCTGATGCTCCTCGTGTGTGTTCGGCTCCGAGCATTTTGTTTGGAGATGGTGGTTAAAAAAATCAACAACATGAGTTCTGTGCAGAAATGTATAATGTTTAATTGAGGCGTCACAAAAGATTTACAGTTTTTCAGATCTCTGCTGTGCCTTGCAAAAGTATTTATACCACTTGAACTTTTTCCACAGTTTTCCACATTGTAATCCCATTACATGTTTAACACATTTTGTTAAACATGTGCTTTAACAAAATGTGTGTAGTTGGAGGCAAAGGATTCACATCTTACAAAATATTTCAAATATTTCTTAAATCTTGTCCAGGAAAATCTGAAAAGTGTGTCATGTAACCGTATTTAAACCCTCCATCAGTCATTCTTCTTCACAAAACAGCTCAAGAAACAGACTTTACAAAAGACCCTCTTTCAGCAAAACAAATATGTGTAGGGTATATTCATTTATTTGTCACCAGATTTGTTTATTGTGAAGAAATAGAATTGCTTGGGTAGCAAAAACTCCACCCCGCCCCCAAAATAGATTATCTAGTTACTGTACATATATCTCAAAAAGTGCTGGGCATCTGTTAACTCTAATAAAATTACAACAGAAAGGTAAAGGGTCAGGGAGCGGGCGGGGGGAGGTCAGTATCAATTCTATTTGTCCAGGTGCAGCTTCCATGACTGAGCATTATTTATGAAGCATTTATTGCACGGCAAAGAAAGCATCTGACCCTGCTGCTTCCAGCAAAGACCCCAGCTCCCCTAATAGGTTGCTGTTGGGATTTCTCCCCGCTTAGATTGTCAATGACTCCGTCTTGATCTGAGGATTAGGCCAGTCGTTCCAATTACAGCCTGGTGCCTTGAGGTTTGTCAGGCACTGACACAGACGCCTGTCGATGGCCCTGGTGCATATTCCAGGACCTTGCTGAGTGACAGGCGCCAGCATGCCAAGAGGCCATGACGCTCTGGGAGTGTGTCTATACGTCTCGTGAGTTTCTTTGCTCACCCATGTCATAGTTCTCTCCCACAAATAAACCCCCTCCTACAGTGTCTATACCATGAAGGCTGATCAGTGTGAAAGTGTGCGGTGTTTTGTTTCCATGGTGAGAGCTCCTAATGACTGTCTTTCCTCCGCAGATGGAGGAGCTTGAATACCAGGGTAAGTGTGTTGATGCATCTGCAAGCTATTAAGTGATGAGGTGGACGTCTTTATAGTGTTCCGGATACAGGTTAGGGTGTTAAAACTTTAATGGAAGAGTCAGGAAAAAGAAGAAACTATAATTACCTTTCATGATTACAGAAATTAACCAATGGACCATCAGCACCTTGACAAAGGAATCTTTACAAATTTTTATCTTATCCAGTTATAAAGCATCATCAGTCTCTTTCTAATCCAGGAATTACACCACAATCAACCTTGCAACCTTCAAACTGTTTATGTACATCGTATAGCTTAGGGCATTTTAGACCATAAAAAAGTTTTTAATCCAAAAAATTAAATAGTTAAGTGTAAGACACTAACAGTTTTATTTCATTTAAAAGTCACCTTAAAAACTTTGAGAGCAGTATTACTGAAGATGGTAATTAAGACCCTGCCAACAAAAGCCTGTTTATGATGCTGGGAATTGGAACCGGCTGGCCCCTTGTGCCCTTTCTTGCCATCCGGTACATCAGCTCACATGAAAGACAAACTTGACTTGAAAGTGGTCTCCTGTGGCCATTTTGGGCTTTACCTGACTGGGCCCCAGGAGACAAGGCTCGACCACCAGGTGCTCTGTGGTGCGCTCCCCCACAGTCCAGGCTGTAGAAAGGTGTCCAGTCACCTTATGTGGGACAAGAGCAACAAAAGGTATGGTGCCCCTTCAAAAGGACCTATGATTCGCTCTTTATCTGACCCCATCCTATGAGACCAATTTGCCATGTGAACCGTACCTGGAGCCAAAGCAAAGCAATGTTGACATCTTCAAGCAATAATACTGAGAACCAGGACTCACTAATGGCAACATTTAGATGAAACACTGAGTGCTTTCTTTCAACCCAGTCATCAGTGTTTTTTAGTTTAAGAGTTCATTATTGTTGCCCTGTGACAGACTGGCGACCTGTCCAGGGTGTACAACGCCTCTCGCCCGAAACGTTAGCTGGAGATAGGCACCAGGAACTCTCCCAACCCCACAAGGGACAAGGGTATATAGAAGATGGATGGATGGATGGATGGATGGATGGATGGATGGATGGATGGATGGATGGATGGATGG
>NW_006799985.1:1030064-1068298 GCF_000485575.1 Poecilia formosa | reverse complement strand
TTTTTTGTGAACCCACCAAAGCTGAATGTCTTATTTCTTTTTTCGTATTTTAGGTTGTCTTAAGCACCTCCCAGACCCCACTAAGGGACAAGGGTATATAGAAGATGGATGGATGGATGGATGGATGGATGGATGGATGGATGGATGGATGGATGGATGGATGGATGGATGGATGGATGGATGGATGGAGTTCATTATTGTGATAATTTGTGTTAAAGTGTTTATAAACTATAACTCTCAGTGTGCAGTGGAGCAATTCACAGCAACAGTGGAAAGAAGAGCCTAGTTCCCCAAGTCTGAAACAAAGCTTCTCAACCGGAAAAAATGGATTGCTTCCCAGGGAATCAAGAGGCAGGCTCTACCTTGGGCAGAGGAGCTCAAGTGTCTTGGTTTCTTGTTCAGTGTGATGCAAGATGGAGGGTTAAAGTAGAACTGCTGTTTCTTCGCTGGAGGTGATTGAGATACATGACCAGGAGTCTGAGTGTCTCTCTCTGGAGGTTTTCCAGGCAAGACTCACTGTGCATAGTTTGTGGCCTGGAAATGCTTTTGGATCTCCTAGAATGAGCTTGAGAGTGTCACTACGGAGAGCAATGCCTGGTGTTTCCCCTGCAATCTGATCTCAAAAAAGAAGGATAAATGGATGGAGACATTCACAAAGGTCTACTTGGTGTCTCCACAGTCAGTCATGTGCAAACCAAACCTTTACAGGCAGGGAGATTAGGATTGGCCACTCCGGATGTCTGTGCTCACCTCAAATGCAAAGAAATCTTAACTGGGCAAAGAATGTAGCAAAGAAAAATGATACCATGGACTGTTGCCCTGCAGGGTAATTCCCACAAATCTTTACTGAGAGAATAAAAAGGACTGCAGACGAACAGAATATTCATGCAAGTAAAAACATACATATTTAATGGACTGAAAAGTAAGGAAGGGTGGCTTACGAGGTGTTTGTATGAAAATTAAGACATAAGTTTAATATTTAAACATCAATACAAAGTGCACTTATGAGGATTACATAACTTCATATTTTTGTTGGGTTATTTTATTTTCGCTAGGGCTGTGTAATGATATCGATTTTGTGATATATATCGATATTTTATTTCCTAGGAAAAAAAATCGATATTCATCCGCAAGTATCGTAACATCCAACTGTCACCTTGCTCACTCACTGCTTGCTTCACCGGGAGAGTGATTAGGTTATCAGGCTTAGAGTGATTCCTTCAGATGTTAAGTGTCAAGGTTAAAAAGGTATCAAACTATTCAGAGCAGGGTACTTGGTGCACTTTATTTACTTTACAAATGCATGTAAGCTACAGTTTGTACTGTTTCAATTAGAAGGAACATGTTTTCTCACCACTTCTTTGTTTCATTTTGTCCAGCTGTTGACTTTAAGTCTGTGTCCATGTCCAACCAGAGCCAGGTATTGTGTAGTTGGTGCTTTTAATCAGTTTTCAGTTAAATTAATTTAATCCAACTCTATAACAGTCACAAAATTTCACCAAAATCACTCTGTCCCTCTAAAATCTTTCAGAAAATTGCAAAAGTGTATTGAACTGTATCGTTTGCTGAACATCGCAATATATATCATATCGTGAACAGAATATCGTGTATTGTATCGTGAGATTATTGTATCACTACAGCCCTAATTTTCACTGGGAAAAAAAAGTAGAAAAGCGCAGTAAACTTCACTTTACTAATGAGAGCTGTGCCGAAAACTGTATTACTAAATGTTGTTGACAAAATGCATCAAGAGGAAGAGCTATCGTGTAACAGGCTAGCCCCGCTCTCGAGGCACAAACATGGCTGCTGATGTGTATCTACAGCTCAGTGGTGAGTCAGAGGGGCTAGGCAGAGCAAACTGACATGGCTTGGCTGGACTTACCCGCCTCTCATCTGGTCATCTCTGCCCAACCCCTCCCCACTCTATCTACAGACACACACACGCACACGCACACGCACACACACACACAAGCTTGTCGCCTGTGAGGCCAGCAGTGACTTTACACCCACAGAGATGTGTGCTAGGTTTGGTACTTAATATTCACCACCTGGTGTTATTTACATGCCTTTAAATGAGAGATGTGAGCTGGATGTTCAATGATTTTGATGAAACTCATCAAATGTTGTCCTTGAATTTCAGAATAAGAATTTGTTTTTTGTCTTGGTAAACCTCTGACAGTTTTGTTAAATTTGATGAGAGTTCTTCTCTCCCTTTGTGTTGGATGTAATGTTATCCTGCAGTGATGTTAGCCAGCTTTAATTAAATATGAATGCAGAGCTGTTGGTTGCGTGGTTTGCTGAGCGCTTGCCTGCGAAGAAAAGCTCAACCAGTTGGTACTGTCTGACATCCTACACCCCTTTGCCACTCCATGACGGGGAATCTTGGTGGTCTTGCATAAAATGGAGCTCAGAATCACCTGTATTTAGATTTAATGGATTCAAAATAACCCCCAAGCTTGCTCTTTAATGAACACAAGATGGGTGAGAAAAGAGGCCTCCAGCTCCACACTCGTCTCTGTGTTTCATGAAAAACATTTTCAAATTGCACCCTGGCACAGATAATTTACTTATTCTGTGTAATTGGATGGTGACCAGGGTTAATATGTAGGCTGTCATTAAATGGAAATGTAGAGTTGTAAAGGGGGGACTGTATGATACAGGGAGTCTTTTCTATTGAGCTGCCTGGATTGTGTGCTCCCTCTTTGAGCTGGAAGGGACCTCCTTTATTTGAGGCAAGTCAAGCATGAATTCTGCTAGGGAAAGATTTGGGACAGTTATATTCATGTCTGTTTGTTGCCCGGTTGAATGAAATGACCTTTAAGATAAAGCGAATCTCTTGAGCAAGTCAGGTGAAGAAAAGGCACACAAATAGGGCAGATGTGGTGAAAAGAACGTTTTAAATTCTGCAGTAAAGGAGGGCTGCTGGGATGTGGATAGTTAAAAAAATGTGGTATTTGCTGGTAACCCTCCTCTGCTGCCATGACAATGCCACATGGGAGGAAGCATTTACTGTGGACGCTCCTTATTTTGATTCAAACAAGATTGAGCTCTAGGGATTAACTTTTTTCCCTACTTTTTGCACAACTGTTAACCAACATTGTGTAATCTTTTGAAAAATAACGTTGGTTGCGAGGGGGCAGTGTGGAATAATACCGGGTAATCTAGAGGCCGGTTAATTACGTTGCTCCTCCGTCCTCCATTCATAAGAAAGGCCTGTAATTAGTTCTCCAAAAGCAAAGGCATTTTCATCGGATGGGCCTATTTGAATTCCTCCTGATTCTGACATACAACGCCAAGCCTCTGTGGCTTCAGGAGAGGTTCGTAACCTGCATTCTTCCAGTGACAGCAGCACCGTAAAACCTAACCAAACAGCTAAATATGTTTTAAAGATGAACCATTAAAAGCCCAAGAATGTGCAAGAAAGTAAGTAAGAACAAATTAAAGAACCAAAAATAAACCCTTTGAATCCAAGTCCGTATTTTGTTTTTTCTGGTAGAACGCTGTTGACAGTAATATGCCACAACTCACCGGTTTTGCCACCTACGAAGAGGGCAGTCTCTGGGTTGCCTGGGTACTTTTGGCGAGGAAGTTAATCATATACCTCAGAGCAGTGCCATGCAAGAAAAGAAGTGTTTGTAAACCTGCCCCCATGGCTCTGCCCATAATTGGCTCTACAAGTGACTGCCCCAGCTTCCTGTCAGCATTATATCTGTGTTCACACCAACCCCGCTGGTAAGACATTTGTTCCTTAGAAACATGGCTGCTGTTTTGATCTTTGGACTGTGAAAGCAAAGTAGCTCTCACAATGGCAGCAATGTGGCAAGGATTTTCCAGGCTGTGGAGGAAGTCAGGCAAAAAAAGGTCCTGCTGCCTTGGCGTCAAAGTAAAGAACAACACTCTCTTACTTTGCTTTTCTGCTACATCTGTTTAATCAGTAAACATTTGTAAATGAAAACTGACAAAAGCACCTTTATGCTTTTACTGTGGCTTGGACTTGCAAAAGTACAAAGTGAAAAACTGAAGGTAAGGTTTTTATAGATTTTAACAATTCAAATGGGAGGTATTAAGTGTTTTCTAGGCACAGAACAGAGTGCCATTTTATAGCTTGATCAAATAACTGTTACATCTAGTTGTTGTAAAAATTTATATATAAACCATAACTTAAAAGAAATTTGAGTTCACAATTTGGCACTTTGAAATTGCCTCCTGCTCTTTCAGACACTCCGCCTTCAGCATGTCATCATAGCAATGCCTTCTCTTTATGATGTTTTGCAATGTTCTTAGGAGGCTAAGAAGTAGTTTGTATGATAAACTCAGCAAACTTGCAGTTCCACCAGGTGTTTGCTAATTGCTGCTTCCTATAGTCTGGTGGAGCTGAGTGGGGGAGGGGCGCTCTGAGGTGGAAACTCAGATAGAAACTGCAGCTCCAAGGAGGAGCTTTGTGGAAAATGGCATTCAGGCACCTGAGAAAGGCTGCCTGGGGAGATTCAAGAATTTTTTTGACCTTTTCTGAAAAAAATTCAAGCAAAAACTCCAGGTATGTTTTTGATGTGGGAATAATATTATGAAGTTCCTTAAAATTACATAAAGTTCAAAATTTGATTTTACATGATGCTCCACTTTTAAATACCGAACCATCAGTCTTATTTAGCTAAATTAGACAATCAAAAAGCTTTGAAATATTATTAATTGCAACTGTAATATTGATTATTGATGTGTTAAACTCTGAATGTGACCGATGTCTTTTATTCAATAGAGTGAACATTTTTTTTAGAAAAAGAGATGTGTAAAAACAGCCTTAGTCATTAATTATTATGTCTAAAGTGATATCTTAACATATCAAGTATTAATATCTTAATATTTTTGAAACTTCGCACATAGTAACAGCAGATTCAATTTTGTATATGGGATATCTGTCATAAACTCTCACTTTACACCAAGCCTACATCTGATTGGCTGACAGGACCCCAATGATGCCTCCTCAACTCAAATAAGCTGAGTTGAGAGTCGCAGAAAGAACGTTTAAAACCATAAAAATATTTTTTCTGAACCATTTAGATCAACTCTGTTAAATGTCTTTGCTTGTGATGTATACCATATTATGTCTGGTTCTGTTTGTGTGAAGTTACTGTGAAGTTAAGATTTTGTTTTTATTTTCCGCCACATCTTTTGTACTCAGCAAAACTTAATAACTTTCCTAAAGTAAAAAAATCCTCTATGTGTCACCTACTCATAGTGATACAAAGGTCATAGCCATTCAGCCATCCCTACGTGGTCCGTAGACTCCCACCTTTTTTAGATGTGTGAATTAATTAATTATTAATTATATTGATAATATTTTTGAACATTTATATCTCACTGATAAGATTTCCTGTTTTACAGTCAGCATGATGGAAATTGACTGGTGTGAATAGAAATGTAGTTTAATGTAGCTTAATATTTCCACAACTTAAAACTGCAAATCTGCCAATGAAACTGAAAAGTAAAGAAAATAAACAATAGTATGAAAAGAGCATTAATTAGAGACAAAAAATACGTATGCAGGATAATCCCAGTTATTCCTGTTATTTACACTACACAAGTAGATGTAATTAATTACAAATAAAGTGACCTGCAAAATTTGAATATTGGAGTTGTTTGAAACTAAAAACATTTGAATTGCTTCATATTATATCCTATTCCAATAATTTAGTTTGAAGAATATATTTGGCAAGCAGCAACTTTCGTACTAAAATTACAAAATAAATATTTGTTTAATCTAATTAAAACTCTTGGGTAAATTATCAGAGTTTAAGTTACATAAATACATTCTGTTATTTTCTACCATTTCCCACCTGATGTTTATTAAGATATTATGATATGCCATTTATTTCCAATAGAACACGTGATTCAACGCTACATTTAGCAGGCCATGTGGTTTTACATCCTGTGCTTTAAATCATTTTTTGAACTTCCTTTAAACATTCCAGTGTGCTCGGAAGGGTGCTTCCAGCAAATCTATTCTTCATTAGCAAGAAGAAGACCAATAAAAACAAATAAAGCAGAACAGAGAAACCGGATAAGGATTGACATCCGTCTAGGTTTCTCTCGGTGGTAAAATGCTGCTGTGAGGTAACAAGGAGCTGGAACAGAATTTTATTTTGAAGCTGACACATGGCAGGAATCTGGGATTAAAATTGGAAATGTTAAAGTTCTGCTTGTGACACCTCGATGTGTGGAGGGATGTGACTTCCTGCACAGCTGTTGAAAAACACTTCTTGGCACCTCCCAAGCTGCTGCCGCTGCGTTCGGATCTGCACCTCGGCTTTGCTAATAGAGCATGCAGGGAATCTGGCGGAGTGCAAAATGCTCGGAATATGCTTATAATTAATCATAGTAACCTTAAAATCAGAGGTTAATGGTAAATTTGTAATAGCAACCACTTGTGTCATGTAATTTATTCTTATCAGAAAGCACGCATATCTCTTTGATCTTATTTTAACTACTAAAACTTTGTTTGCAAAAGAAAGTAATGCACTAGGATAATTCATATTATAGGAATTTCTTTTTCCTGACTAGTAACTGATTTGTGATGCATGAGTGTTTGAACTTTGCATTGTGAGTTTGTTGTTCTTTTGATGGACTCATTGGCTTCTGACAGATATTTTAACCAGGTAACAGGAAAAATAGCTCAAATTGCAGCCACTGAGCCACATGTGTTTGTCGGTGGTTGCCCTTGTATATATCAGTCGTCATTTCCTCTTCCAGTCGAATGCTTGAATGGCTGAATATGACTTTCTTTGCCTGTCTTTTTCTTCCCTTTATAGCAAAACTGGAACTGTTTGGGATTTTTTTGGAAAACCACACTCTGATGAACATCCTGCCTGAGACGTTTAATTGTGGCTGTGCCATTTTGTGCACGAGCTGTGCCTTTTTAAGACTTGTTTATGCAAAAGCATTCAAACATTGATTTAAGCTTCGTTTTCGTTTTTCTTCTTTCTTTGGAAGTTGAAATGTTTGGGCCTATAGGTTGCGTTCTAATTGATTTATTAGAATTGATTCCAGCAATAAGTACAGTGCCATTTAAAAGTATACATACCTCTTAATTTGATCACATTTTGAGCTGTTCTAACCACAAAATTGTATGTATTTTTTCAGGATTATGTACCAGAGTCCATGACAAAGAAGTGTATAATTCTGAAGCATATGGAAAATGCTTTTGACTTCTTCTATCAGGCTATTATATGGAGAGACTAAACTTTACCCCTTCTTTGGGAAATACTGTAGCTCAAGGATAGTCAGATTAGATGTAGAGTGTCTGAGAACATCAGTTTTCAGGCTTGCCTCAGTTTATCAGTTAGGTTCAGGTCTAGATTTTGACTGAACCATTTTAATAAATTAATATGAGTGGATGTGAATCATTGCATTGCAAGCCGTCTATTCTTGTTGCCTTCTGAGAAAGTGAATCTTTGTCCCAGTCTCTTTTGTAGCCTCAGATATTTTCAATGATTCCTCTGCCTTTATCCCCCTCCATCTTGACATTAACTTGGACAAACCTCCCTGTTCCTATTGAAGAAAATAATCCCATTTGCATGATTCCTCCACCACCATGTTTAAACATTAAGACGACGTGCTCAGAGTGATTCACAATGTTAGTGTTCAGGTCAGATGTTAGTGCTCATCTGACCTGAGCACTTTCTCACTTTATGTATCCCTTCCATTGCTTATAGCAAACTACTAAAAGGGAAATTCCAATGTATTTCTTTCAATAGTAAGTTTCTTTTTGCTTAGTATGACTAAGTTTTTCTGTCTATAAAATCTTCCACTTGAGCTGTTGATGTTTTCTGCTCTTTTAGAGTTATCAGTGATATTTTTGGTTTTTCTCTTGGTGGATGGCCATGTCTGCTTGTTTTTGGATGATAAATTGAACATTTATAGTCGGATCTCCCTTGAAAAAGAGATTCTTAATGTAAAAGGAAACTTACTGGTTAACTAAATAAAATTGTTTTGATAACCTAATCTTGCTTTAAGCCTCTCTGCAATCTTAGTCGTAATGTTAAAAAATCTGTGAAGATTCAAGAGGCATGAATATGTAGAGGGGTGAAAAACATGTTATTGGCAAATTAAAAACAATAAGTAAGGAAATAGGCACCCCAACATAATTTTTATTTTTCTATCTTTAATTTCTCATTACAACGAGAAATTAAAGATAGTTGTCTGGCGTTATTTCAGTTAGTCTGCGCAATTTCACATAGAACCGCTAGGGGCGCTGTCGCGTTGGTGGCATAGAGAAGATTGAACATACAAGAAGAATAAATCTTCCGGTTGAATATGAAGGAAGGTCAACGTGTGTGTCTCGTCTTTCTCATACTACAGGTCAGTAAAAAATATGGTTTTATACATATTAGTTTTCTTGGAAGAGTCGAAAGGGTTCTTAAATCTAATCTCAACTAATGAGTCGTTTTGTGATTGTTATTGTGTACGAAAACGGGATTTGTTCTGAAGGCTAATTGGAGCTAATGCTAGCGGATTTCTACGTGTGTGAGCTAGCTGAGGAGCTAGCTGTAGGACTGCAGAGAACATTTGAACTTGTGTTTTGCACTTTTTGAGGGAGTTCTCACTCAAAGAACATTTTTTTAAATTTTATTTCATGCTTCTTTATGGGTTTGTTGAAAAACCAGATAAACCATATCTTTAGGACATATGTGAAGCTGAATACCGAGACACAGTAATGATTCTCTGCTGAAGTATGTGATACCTGAAGTATGTTGTATATGAAGTGTGTTTATAACACAGAAGAAGAATAAATCTTCCAGTTGAATGTGAAGGAAACTGTGATGCTGTGGTATGAGAAAGACACGTTGAGGGAAGATCATTTTCTACATTACCTTCAGTCATCCAAGGTTGCAGGGTAGTGAATACTTTTACTTACTTACATGATTTGTTGTGTATTTTAATTTGACGTCAATACCCAAAGGACTCGAAACAAAACTTTTCATCATTACTGGTTACAAATGGGTGCAAACCACCATTTTGAATATATGAAGAGACGCCTCAGTCGCATCTGAGGTTAAATATTGACCTATATAATGACAGGAGTCGCTCCCGTGTCTCCTGTGGCTGCACCGCCTTTGTCTTTCTCTCTGCCAGCTTGTGGTTGTAATTGAATTGTAAACAACACCCACACTGTTATTATTTACTGCTGCTCAAACTATCGGAGCAGCCACCGGAACAGAGCGCTGAGTCTTGTTGACGTGCTACCTAAAAGGCAGGGAAAACAATATACGGCCAGCTCATCCATAAGTCATGGCATTTGGCGCAGCAGCGGTGCACCCAGCAGAAAAGGAGCTTTATGAATGGCAAGAGTCTGTGAGTGATAACGGTCATTAATATGTCCATTGAGGGTCACCACATTCATGCCACATATCAAATCCCCTTTGAATGAGATCAGTTCCCTCCTGTCAGAGCCCATTAGATCCGTCCCACAGCCCCAGTGGCCAGCTGACAGGGGAGAAACTCTAACCCCAGCCTAGCACCATTAACATTAGAAAATGAGCAATCAGCTGGAATGAAGCTCAAGAGGGGCGGGGGAGGATTCCAAACTTTGGCTACAGGAAATCCAACATTAAATGTTAGAGATATGGGAATCTTTGAAAATACAACTAAATGACTTTACGCACAAAACGCTTTTCTAAGTTAGACAAAAGCCTTGTAGCTGAGTCTTCTTTAAACACTGCAGAACCCAAGAGTTTCCTCTCCACAGACAATGTTCAGGCTGCTCGTACAAAATTGCGTTGAACCTCTTTGACTTTGCGAAATAATTGAGTTAAAAGACTCGATAAAACATTAATTAGCTTAGCAGTCTGGAGCAGATAACATAGATAAAACCCTATGTAATTCATATTGATTAGAATATGCACATTGAGCGTAACCTCTTAAGACAAGTTTTCCTTATTAAATGGACACAAAGCCGAGGTCATTATTCGTACAAAGAAAGATCGCTTTAGATTTTATCTTTTCACATAAAAAGGTTTGATTGGATTTCTTTCTGAGGAAGCTGCACAATCTATTTTATTCAGGTTTGATTATATTACCTCTTAATTAGTTTGTATATTGAGTAGAACAGGCCTTATTGATTTGAGGTGCATTCATTTGCATTGCAAAAATCCCCTTTAATCCAATATAATCTCATCCTTACTCAAACAGAAGAGACTGCGTCTTTGAGTTGCTCTTGTTTTGCAACTTTTTCCTCTTTTGCTCATCTCTGCTTAAATGTGATCTTTTAGTAGAAATTATACAGTGTTCTCTTCGTAAAATAATATTCCTGAATCCGGCTGTTTAGTTGCACTCAATTTGTGTGTTTCATGTGGGCTACGTGCATGTTGTGTGTGGTAATTTATACGTCGGATGTAATAACAAGCTGTAGTATTTTCATGTGGCTGTGTTGTGGGCTTTAATTTGGAGGTGTTTGGCTGAGTGATTGGCATCTGTAGGTGTTGTGTGTAAATCTGCTGCTGAACACCCGCGGAGCCTGTGGAACCGTGTCAAACAGAAATCAGCGTTGGAGGCGTCAAATCCCTCCCACCGGCTCAGCGCACAGCAGCAGCCTGAACAATTCTCTGTAATTAACCTCACCTGAACTTTAATGGCCCACCTCCGGGACTGAGGGCCTCGGCTGTGTAAAATTACTGTCACACGTGGAACCAAGGGGTAGCCCAGCCACAGCGGGTGTGTTCCACTCAGACAACTGAGAGGGAAATAGACCCCTGTGTAACACCTAATACCACCAACACAATGTCAGAGTGTTTTTGTGGCTGTGTGAAAGGGGGGTGGGCAGTGGTTTGTAGATGCTCAGAGCAGCCGCAGTCTGATATGAAATCTCTATAGTTTTCTGGAGATAATTGACCCCCACCAACTCGAATGGGCTTTAAACAAACAAAAAAATGTCTGATGTTTTGTTGAAGTTTCTGTTTTTATTTTCCCCCTTTTTAGATGTTTGAAAAAACGAAAGCCGATTTCATTTGTCTTTTGTCGATGGTTTATTAAATAAAGAAACATTCAACTAAGAATCCCTTCATAATGCAATAAAATAAAGCTCCATATTGAAAAAAACAATATGGAACATATTAAAAGTGGATTTAATATTCTTTAGTATGCATATTAAATCTACTTTTAAAGTTTTTTGAATGTCTTTTAGTGAGCTGAAGATGTTGCCTTATAATTTTAACTTCAATAAAAAACTAGATAATGAGTTCAACAAAGTTGCACTGAGTGATATGCTCAATTCTGATGTAAAATAAGTGGAGTAATATTTTACAGTTAATTGTGTCAAAAGATATCTTGAAATCTAACAGCATCAACAGGGCGATGTTGAACATACTTACTGCAGTATGAATGTAGTTTGCTATTTTAAACAAAGCAGTTTCAGCACTGGGGTCTACTGTAAAGCCAGACTGAAAATAAATTTTAATAAAAAATCCATGAAATCACAACAATTTAGCGCAGAGTGAAAATTAGGTTCAATCGTGCCTCAGACCAGCCCTGTTAATTTGCACTCTGGCTCGTTTGTTTAGAGAGTCTGGTTTGTTCTGGCAGTTGTAAATGTGCAATCAAATTGTGGAGCAGATCAAAGAAATGCACTCTCATCCACCTACAAGCATAAGTCTTGGCCAGCTTATAGTGAACCAAGTGCAGGAAGTAGACTGCAGTGCATGGCATTGTGGGTAAACGCAACCAAAACAAATGTTTTTGTAGCAAGATAGCTGGGCGAAATGGCTTAATGCAAGACTTGGATTGAGGATGAGGAAATATAAAGGCTGCTGGTAAGCGCTCACAAGAAGAATTAAATTTGTAAAACGATTGGCTTCAGAATAAAGATTCTGGGATTAACCTGAAGAGTAGAGAAAGAGAAAAAAAAACATGACAGTTTAAAAAGAAAAATATAAAATATACGACATGTTGATATGTTTGGACATAGTTGTAGTTTAGGGGAAGAACAGGAACTTTTTCATAGGTATGAAAAATAGACATTATTTTTGGTGTTTTCACCACCAAACCAGGTGAGGAGGAGAATCAGACAGTCAAACGGTCTTTTCATCACCATAGTTTTTTAATTGTGTATTTATTTACATTCACTTTGCTGCTATAAACTGTCAAAATCAATATCTACACAAAGTGATAACGGTCTAGACTTTTACAAAAATCCAATGTTAGGTTTGTTTCTGCTTTCTTTGCCAAACAACATTCAATATAAATTGTATGTTGAAATTTTATTGTACTATTTAAATGTCTTAAATGGTTAAATCAGCTACAATAGAGGATCCGTATGATTAAGTTTTTGCATTCCACCTTTGTGATCCATTGTTTTTTCACAAACTCACTGTGACATATCTGTCTACTATTCCTAATACTTTACCGGAAATTTTCTTTAAACTGTTGAATCTTTGTAATGCCATTTCACAGAACAAAAACACTGTTTGCTACAAGTTTATATTAAAATACTTTTAATGTAAAAGATGCAATACTTTCCCATTTAGAGGTGATCACACTTAACCAGTGGGGAAATTTTTGAGTTAATGACCAAATCGCATCCAATTTAAAATGTATTATTCTAAAATACAATATCCAGCAGACTTGGTGAAGATTCACTTTCAGCCAGGGTCTTTGTCATCTTCTCTGAGCCACTTCAGTAAGCTCAACACAACAGCTGCATGCAGCTACCTAGACATTTGGCAGTGTGAAGATTTAAAAGTCCGACAGTGATCCCAGGCCTGTGTGTGGCACGTCTGATCCCCCGGCTCTGGCGAGGCAGGGCTGATTTCTGGTGGATACAGTAATCCTGAAATCATCTGGCTACTCTCAGAGCCCACAGACAGCAGGTTACAAGCAGAGAAATGTGTGTTCACATGCCCATGGAGTGTAAAGTAAAACACAGAGAAAGGTGAGTCACCGTCTCTATCCAGAGATCAAACACTTCCCATGGGTTCTAGTTCACCATCAGGCCAGATGTTGTTTTCTTTTTATCAGCTCTCCGCTACCTTTTGAAAAGGAAACGCTGAAATGAGGGATGAGAAGTCTGAAAACCCTTACTTTGCTGAATCATGTTAACGTGAACTTTATTGTAACATCCCATATTTCACACTTCTTCCTCATGGAGAACATGTATGTGTACTCTATGCGTTCTAAGTTTTGCATTATGATGTGATAATTTCTTGTATTCACTGTGGAGATCAGCTCAGCTTAATCTCGGGGGATATTTTCTACATTGCATTAATCTGGTTACAATGAAGAAAAAGTGATGATACTCATCCTTTAACTGATATTTTGTAGAAACCCATTTTGCTATAATTTCAGCATTGAATATTTTTTGTTATGAATCTTGTCATCACACTACAAGTTGACTCAGCAAAATCTGCCCACAGTGCTTTGAAAAATGTTTCCAAATCCTTCAGGTAGTGAGATAAATCTTCACATCCCTCCTCTGGTGACCCTACAAGTTTTCTGTCAGATTTAGATATGAACTCTGGCTGGCCCATTTCAAAATTTTATTGTTTTAGTAAAGCTATATTGTTTTGTTGATTTCAGCTCAGTGTGATGAGAAAATTGAAATCTCCCTTAACGTTCCTTTTCCTGAGAGACGTCGACTTTTTGGGCAAATCTCAATGTTGTCTGGAATTGTTCATAATAGAATGTAGAGAGAGAAAAGTTTCTTAAAACATGTTCTGCTACTGTCACCTGAGAGACACCGTTGCATGATAAGATTTAATATTTTGTAAACTCTGCTCTCTACAACATTTGCTAAGCGATGTAGAAATCTCAGCAAAGTATTACAGCCAAGTTTTATTTCTGTTTTTTTTTTCAGATTCCCTGTCACTGCTGTTGGGTGTGAAGATGAAGACAGAATGCTGACTAACGGTACTGCAACAAAGTATTAACTTGAGGATATGCAAACGTATGCAACCAGGTCATTTTACATTACTTTACATTTTTCTTCCTAAAAGATCTGAATGTGTTCAATATATGCGTCACGTTAAAGGTAAAAATTGTTTTGAAATTAGATATCAAGGTATAATTTTGGTTTACATGAATAATTAATCTCATTTCAACAAGGATGTGTACACTTTATTTACTGTAAATAAGAATGAATACATTTCTGCTTAAAAATGCTAATATATTTTAATAGCTAATATTTTATTTTTCTTAGTCTTAAAGTTGCAAAAACAAATAATTGTGAGAAAAAATAAAAACAATCAAAACTGAAAATGCAGATTTCTACATTTATCAACACATCTTTGTATTTGTATTTGTAATGACATAATTATGTTTGTTTTATATATTTAATATTTTTATGAGCTGATCAATTTGAGCGCAGAACAAAAAACAGGTCTCATACACGTCAGCCGTTTATGTAAAGAGACAGGCTGACACTTCTGCATGCACACACACACACACACACACACACACACACACTGAGCCCCTGTCACCCAGTGGCTGCTGCAATATCCCCCGAGCCTCTATCTGTCTGCCACTCGCATGAAGGATAAAGAGACAGGATGTGGAGCGGGGAGGGAGGGGGCTCCGGCCTGCGACTGAATGCTCCATCAATGGGCTTATTTTCGTTACAGCCAAACAAATGTGTCACTCCAATCATCACACGGCTGATTTTATCCTTCTGTTACTGTAGCTCCACAAGCATTTCCTTTTGTGAGCGCTCGCTCCTGATAATCCCGCTCTGACAAAGGGGCCATGTGCCACCACTGAGTTCCATGACCAAAAATGTAAAACTAGTCGTTTCCACTTACATACTTTCTCAGTGATATCATACATAATGAAAGAGTGTTTGTAAGCACTTTTGCATGAGTGACTCCTACAATCCCATACGGTGAACTAGATAATAACAGGTATTTAGTGGGTTGTTGGAATCCATGTTTACGTAGATTGTTTGCATCCAAGTTTGTTTTTTTTTCTTTTAAAAGTTAATGATAACTGCAAAGACTCAAGTTGCTTTTAATATGATGAAAGAGAGGAGGCTGTTGTGTGTGGTGCACAAGCCTGTAGGACTGATTGAACAGACTGAAAGGAGTTTACAGAGGTTCAGCTCTCAATGGGGCAGGGCCTCGATACTTTCAGCTGGGCCTTCTGAACCTGAGAAACTCCTTTATTCTGCCCTTCACTTGCAGACAGACTCCGGATTTACTGGGTCTTCCTGTAAATGGGACAGGGCATCTTTTTTCTTGGCCCAGCCAGACTCCATGTGAGCTACAGCAGGACCTCACCAGGTGAAAACAGGATACAAGGTATACAGCTACTTTTGTAAACACACACACACACACACACACACACACACACACACACACACACACACACACACAGCAGCAGCAGCAAGTCTGCAGCACTGTGATCTCTGCTAATTCTGAAGTCTGGAGGCCAAGTTTCAAAATTATACTGATGATAAAAAAAAACAAAATGTTGATATATGCTGCTTATAGTTGTAGGTTTTTAGAAAAATATGACAAAAAGCCAGAAACAGTGCCATGGATATTATTGTGTTTCAACACAAAATGTTTTTGTAAACTTTCAGCTGGCATTATCTTTATTTTTTTTTTTGTTTGTTTCTTTATTTTATTTTGCTAAAATAATTTTTTATCACTCTGCTTACATAAACAAATTTTACCAAGTTGGTGTTCACTGCATGGTGGCATCATTAATTACCAGATTTTTATTATTTTTATTTAGTTAATGTTATTACATAAAATAACAGTTTAACATCAGGTACTGACATAAATTGCAGAAATGCAGTTTCTCACAGGCCAGTTATCAATCTAGAAATGTCTGAGTTTCTTAACGTTCAAATTTCAACACACTAACTTTTTAGTACACCACTGTTGAAAATCCCTTTACTTTGATAGTAGGCAAACCAAATTTTCTGTGGTTACACAGAGAAAAGAATATTACAAACACCCCTCCCCTACCTGTTACTGCGCACTGCCAATCAGCTGGATGATAGCTGGTTAAGCAGTTAACCAGCTATCATAGCAGTTAAAGCAAAGTAAGATTTGGAAATTTCTAGTTTTAACTATACAAAGGAGGAAAGTGGAAACCATTTTTGTTCTTTAGATGAACAGCTTTTGTCATCAATGAAAATGTAATAATTCTTAAGTTTTAATGATGTAGAAATTCTGAACTTATAGAAAAAAATCCCCCTCTAGAGTTAGCAGTTAGCAACACAGGCGCATAAGCTGATTAATTGTACTTGTGTAAAAATATATAGAGTAGAAAAGATAAGGCAAAGAATATTCTGTGCAACAAATTGTAAATCTTTGCATGTATTTGATATTTTTGCTTAAATCTATACATAAATTATATGTATTGAAAATGTTATACAAAACTTTATTACGACTGTAACAATATTTTAAATATTATCTAGCAGCAGTAACAGTAATAACTTTTTGGATTGCTTTGGCTTACATTTTTACTTAAGCGTTTTGTAAAATGAAAATACTTGGTCTCACACCCGTGTCTTAATCAGTTTACAGGTTAAAAATAATTTAATTAAGTAGTTTTCCATTTCTCAATATACTTTATTAAAACAACTTACATTTCTGGTAGACACTAAACTGAGCAACTCCTTTTGTCTGTTTTGCAAAACATTTATTTTAATTCAAAAATATACTGATTATGCAGACATGAGTGTTTATTCTTGCCTCTGTCTGTTACTATTCATTACTATGTCTGCCATAATGAGGCAAAAACCTCTTCCTGCTCTTCCTTCCCAAGGCATTTCTGACAGACTATGGACTCAAGTCATCATCGATCCAAGGTGGAGTCGCTGTGGTTGCCTGTCAGAACATCGAATTGACCTGGCTGCAGCTCACCAGTTCACTGTCACAACCTCTGTGGCCTCTGTCGCAGCAGGTGCCTTTGCTCAGACGTGAAACTGAGCCGCAGTGTTAAGGATACACAGGGATGTGATACCGTTGAGGCAATAGTAGTACATGGGCGTATTTGTGTTGCTGACAGTTTCATACCCTCCAAATTCAGCAGACCGTAATGCATACTGTTGTCCTGACAAAAAAGATATACTGTATGCTCAGATTGAATTTAAGCACATTTTGCTGTCTGTTTGAGGATATGAGACCCAGTTCAGATGTCCATCCATCACCTCACTGCGTGACGTGTGGCACAGGTCTTGTGTGTGATCCTTTTGAACACGGTATCAAGTGAACACTAACTTGCAGCTGTGGAGAATGGGGAGACGTGGTGTGGAGAAACGTGCCAGAGTCATAATCTGCTGTCTCACTTAGCAAGAAGCGTTCCCTCCTCAGACGGACCTGTTGGGCCATTTCGGCAGCTTGTAAACACAAGTCGGTCTGCGTGCAAGCTGTCATTTCAGCTCCATGCTATCTGCTTTATAAGACCTTTGAAAATGGCAGTTATGGCTGGAAAAAAAAAAAAAATCAACAATTGGCACTGTACTGTGCTATGCTGTGTTGGCAAAAACAAAAGCAACAAGCTGAGAAACAAGAAAAAACAACAGGGGAGTTCTGAATGATCTGAAAGGCAGCGTAAACAAGTCCAACTGCACTGAATTAAAAATAAAGTTCAACATAATCACTGAGCATGTGTTCATGTGTTTATAACCCAAATTGGAATTTACACGCACAAAAATGGGGTTTTCTGAGTTTAGGCTCTGATCTATTTCTAAGGTATTTGAGAAATTTAGGTCACATCTACAATTCAGTGGTGTAAAATAAAAAGGACTTATTCAAACAGTTAATTCTGGTTAATTTATTTTGACTTTATGTTTACTTTTAATATGCAACCATACCAAAACTGTACACTTTGTTCAGTAAATTTATGTTTAAAATATTTACAAGCCATTATTTATAAGAATATAGTTTCTATTCAAAGATCTGTTAGCGCTTTTTTCAGTTACTGCATTAATATAATTATTACCGTGTTAATGCACCAATAATTTGGTAATTTTGACTTTATTAAAAAAAATATATTGCAATGCAAGAAACAGGACTTCATTTTGTGGCATGTTTTCTTATTTTGTTTTTAGTGCAATTGTAAAAAGAAAGTACAACAGGTTTAAATTGGAGGGTTTCATCAATTTTGTATGTAATTAGGGTTTTTGAAGTGTTTTTTTATTTTTTCACAAACTTTTCCCAGGGTTTTTGCTACATCTTAAAATTGTTTTAGACCTTTAAAATCAAATATTTTCAACATATTTTAGTTGTCTGTGAGATTTGACTCAGAAGCTCCTTTGTAGTTTCCTTAGAAATTAAATAAAAAAAAATAATAAATTGTTACATTATCCGAAACACATTTCTTACACATGGGGGAGTGTATATTTGGAGAGCACTGGTTTAAACATTTCAGAACCCTGGAATTCATACTTTGCTTTTATTTACCATTACTAAAGGCTTTAGTAAAACTTTAACATGTTTAAAGGTTATGACGCTGCATATCGCTGTTTAACAAACAAATATGTTCTCTACAATCTTTTTACAAATTTAAATTGTATGAAAAAACCTCCAAAGAAACATTTAGAGAAGGACAGTGAGCTTACATGGTTGTTTTAAGTTTTATATTTATGACTGACTAAAAAATATATATATTTTTTTCCTTTGTCTTTTCCCAAATCATGGATTATGACAATAAAATCACCTTTGGCTTACCTAAATTGTATACTCACTTGTCTTTCCCATCTTGACAAGTATCTTAGAAAAATTGTCATCTGTCAGCTGTAATTTGCATTGAACGAAAACAAGAAGTCATAGTTCCATAATTAAAGATTTAAACACTCAGAAACATGTAGTTGTATTAAACAACAAAAAAATGTGATTACATTTACTAAAGCAGGAATTATAAGGGTGAGTAGTGATCATGGTATTTTTTCCCTCATATTTTTTCCCCCCTTTCTCTGCATTTTTTTCTCTGAACTCGTCTCCTGCTTTTCCCCAGCATGTGCCTGAACACACACCTTCTCATACAGTTATTCAAACAGATAAATTCTGTTTGTTGTCCCTTAACTTAAAGTATCCGCGTTTTTTGTTTCTGGCCCACACACTCCAAACACAAAAACTTTGTGGGTTCACACTTTTCCATCCATTTAGGTTTACTTTGGCTCAGGTTTTACTAGTCACATCCATCCCTCCTTGTCTTTGGCCTCCTGTCACGACTTGTCGCTTGAGGGACACTGTGATTTATCGACAGGGTAAACAGCTTATGAATGAGGCCTAAGCTTCAGTTATACAGTTTACAACATTTGAGTAACCACAAGGGGTTTGTGTACACACACTTTCTCAAGGCTACTGTTAGGTGGAGAGAATGAGGCTGCCAGCCTCATCTCATGTCGAGGGAAATTCCTCAATGTCTTAATCGTAAGCCCGTAAGATTAATTCTGCTTGCACAACTCCTTGTGTAAACGTTTCAGGGCGACGTTGAGACATTTTTAAACAAGTTTCGAGCGGCACGCAGAGTGACAGGGATTGTTTACAACAGAACTCAAGGCTTTTTCTGCGTGGCATTCTCATTTTTTGGTGTTAAACACTCTGGGGCTTTATTCCACATGGCGGATTGGAAGGACTTGCAAGAGCAAGAGTGGAAGATAAATATATCAAACTTAAATGCATATAAAATGTTTTATTCCTGCTTCCATGTGGTTAAAAGAAAAAATGATTTTCTTTGCACTTAGAGCTCTATCATTTGTAATGCGGTTCTCGATTTCCTATTGGAAAAAAAAAAAGTACAATTTTCATGATTTGTGTTTAAATATGTGAAAAAATATCAAACTTGCCTCATGTTTTGTTTTTGGTTCACCAAGACTTTTCAGATAAAATCGAATGACCTGTTTGTCTTTAAGCACTCAAGGCAAGACAGAAGCTCCTCCTGGCTAATCATTGACCAACTGGTGAGTTTCCATTTTCACACAGGAAGAGTCAGACATGGAGAATACATAAACAAACAAAATGTATCACTAAATAGACTGTGGGGAAGCTTAAAATTAATATTTTCTAAATGATGCAAACATATTGGAAAATTTGTTTTGCTTCTTTTGTTTGTTTAGAATTAAAATCTATGAAAAAAAATCTCTTTTAAACTTCTCTTTCTTGAGAAACTAAAATAGAAAAGGTTGCAGACTTTGTAGTTACCGTGGCGTCAGCCCAACGTGTAAATAGGGTGCTAGTTTTTCCCAGCGTTCTCTGCCGACTATCTGCTCACAGGCATCCTCAGATTCTTGCACATATTTAAGCACAGCTATTGTAAAAATGGCCCTCTTCCTGTTGTTGTTTTGTAAAGACTTGATTTTATTCAAGCCTCAGGAAGTGGAATAATTTCAATGCAGATGTTTTTCACTGTAAACAGCCGGAGCGGTCTGGTGGGGG
Organism: Poecilia formosa; assembly: GCF_000485575.1. Taxonomy (NCBI): domain Eukaryota; kingdom Metazoa; phylum Chordata; class Actinopteri; order Cyprinodontiformes; family Poeciliidae; genus Poecilia; species Poecilia formosa. The sequence goes on along the minus strand of NW_006799985.1, from coordinate 1,047,926 downwards.
GGAGGGTGCCGATGTGACAAAGGGTAAAGAGGGTTTTCCATAGGCAGAAAGTTGTACTATTTAATAAAAAAAGAACTTTTTTTTTCTAAAAAAAAAATAAAATATTTCTCAACTAATGATAAAAAAATCTGAGGAACTGACAAAATCAACCTGTACCATGATTACACTGTAGAAGGGATGAGTTACAAAATGCCAGAGCTTATGGATTTTTCTTTACTTGTTTAAAGTAAATTAGGCAGCATTAATATTCTGATAATTAGATGAAGCTATTGGTAAAACTAATCTAAACTCTCATTTTAAATCATTTACAATTTTAAGCAAGAGGGCTGCCACAAGTTACTGAAGATTGACAACATTATTTTTGATGTTTAACTCAAACATCAAGCCAAGACAAAATATAGTGATTGAAAAGTCTCCAGCTCAAATTTCAGTGTATGAAGTTAAAATGTATATTGTAATTTAACTAGTGAGAAGAGTAAGGAGAAATGTTGACTACGAGCAGTGTCTAGAGAATAAGAGAATCAACAAACCAACACCCTACAGAGGGAGGTAAGAGCACTCAGGGTGATCCTGCTCTGCCTCTAATTCACTGCTGTGGGGAAGGACCACTTGTGAACAAATCATGACTCAAAACACAACCGTTCAGAAACTATACAAGTGGATATGTCTCCTTCAGTTTTGACCAGAGCTGTTATTATTAATTAGCAAGTTCCTCCCAATAAATTGTTTCCAAAACATTTTACTTTATATTAGCAAGCTAAACGGTGCTTGCCTTCTTTTCTCTTTCCTCCTCTTAGTCACTTTGTTTTGTCCATAAAATATTCTTCCCTTAGTTTGACTCATTTAGACAAAAACAAAAGCAAGTCACAGGTGTAACTAATAGTTGGTTAAAACCATGTTGGAGGAACATGTGAAGAGAGTAATTTATTTATTTAATTGTGACAGAGGACATAAAAAAAAGAAAAAAAAAACATGGTTCTACTTGCTAGGAAGAAGGAACAAGGCAAGCTCACTTGCCTTCTTCCAGTGCTAACTAGAAAAATCCAACCAGAGTCAAGAGGCAGGTCTTTGCGCTGTCAATCACCTCTCCATTTGGCGCTGCTCATCTTTCTCCTTCTTTCCTCCATTGCTTTCTGTTTAGTTGCAACTAGCATGGCCTGTCATGAATGCTGAGACTAGTTGACATGGTCACCAATGACAGCAGAGAAACGTTTCTTGTAAAGGTAAGGTGTATTGCACATTTAGCATTGAGTACATGAGGATGATGGACGGCACTAAGACTCCTCCCCTTCTGACTGGTTAGTTGTATTTAGTCAGGAGCGGTACCTTTCTTCAGATGGCAGTAGCAGCTCAGGTAGGAAGTCGAGGAGACGGATCTCTTCACAAATTATCTGGCTTATGCTATCACAGTATGGTGACAATTTTAACAAATATGGAAAAATATATATTTTTTTATTAAAGTTGCATACTGCACCTTTAAGAATTTGACTCAAAAAACTTTGAAACATTGTTCATAGCTAGTGTATAACAGAACATCTGCCATTTATAATATGTCTGAATAAAGAACTTGCCTTTGATTCCTCGGTCAGCGTGTACAACATGATAAAAATGTTTCTGGCAGTAGATGAAATGCAACATTATGCAGCCTAACTGAAGATCAAACTTTGGATCCATGGCCATTTTTATGTGCTAAGGTGTTATGGTTAAATCAACAAGCACTGACCGATGCATTTTGGCCTAATGCAAACAACCCAGTAGACTCATTTGATTAATGACCTGGCATGATGTAACCACAGGGAGAAATAGGTTAGTGCACCTGGTCGTTTACACAGTTTTTCATTCATTGGGAAAATGGAGCAAATCGTCAAGAAAGCGATTTCAAAAACCAGCCACTACTTAGGATTGTAAATTTTTTCTTAGTATCTGAATGACCGACTTTCTGCTAATGTTGGCACAACCTTCCCAATAAATGTCAATCTTTTTGACAGAAATACAGCTTATAGGTCATGGCCTGCCAAGGTTCTTTATGGTGCTCAACCAAGCATTCATGCTCTGTGTTTATAGTTTGCTGAAAAAAGGCAAAACTGCAGCAAGAGATACAGGTGCATCTAACTTAGAATACCATTAAAATAGAACCTATTTAAGTAACACTGTTTATACGTCTATTTAGATGATAGTGGCTAACAGCTAATGAAAACTCAAACTTAAATTTCTCAAAACATTTTCAGTATTATATACGACAAAAAAACCCCAGAATTTTAATGTAGAAATTTTATCACTGCAATATATCTTTTTAATATATCAGTATGTAGAAATATATTTGAGACTCATGTTTTGAATTGACACTTTGAAACTTTTGAGTTGTGGTCTAATTCATTGAGATGCACCCATATGTCCAGTGCTCTTCACTTCCTGCAGCAGGAATTTGTGGTGTTTAACCAGCAGCTTATATTGCTCTATTTCTTTTGTCTTTGATGGTGGTCATCAAAAGGTCAGGAAGGTGATGTGAAGTTGTAAAATGGCCCAAGCAGGGCTGACCTATGGCTGCCTGAGCATTCCTAATGCAATAGCAAGGCCCGCGGGTCCAGCCTGCCAATACCGGCCTGATTATAACGAATCAGGTCCCCCTTAACACAATAATGTGATCAATTTCTCATTCTGCTGAATAAATAACATGGCAGATAGGGAGGTATGGTGACCTGCTGTTAACCCCTCACCTCATTATTCATATCAGTGCTTGAATGAAGAGAGTTGCAAGGAGAGAAAGGAAGAAACAGGTCCGCATGAGCTAATTATTGCTAAGACAGAGCTGCTGTGCTAAATGGTTGGGATTGGATGAATGTCCAGGGACTGTTTTATGGCATCTGCTGTTTGAGTACCACCAATGATACCCTGAACCTGTTCCTCTATGCTTTGGGATTTATAATGGGTGGCAGATGCTGTATTATTCTGCATCTTCCTCACATGCACCCACAGCTGACTGGACTCAATTCAGTCACACAAAAGTCATGTCTTGACTGTTTCTTCCCTGTTGAGGGTTGGTTTTGTCTGGGCAGTGCTTAATGTGAAGACACTTAATAAGATGCCTGTTGGCCAGGTTCACAAAGATGCAGCACTGCTAATGGCATGATAAGTAGCCCTGTCAGTTTTCCATGGTACGTAAGAGAGTCTCCACAAATCTGGACTCGTCTACATTTACCTTTAGGTAGGCCCTTACCCTTCAATCTTTGTTCCGGCCTCAGTAACAGAGCTGAGTCTGAGCAGACTGGATTTCTCAGCTTTGTAACAGGAGGCTCCAGTACACATGCACAGGAGGATTCGACACTCCTGGAGCAAATGCTCTGAGCTTCACACGATACCCAGTCGAGCTCGACCGGTAGGATGTGACACGGTCATCGGTCTTCATTTATTTACCTTTTTTGTCCATCACAGTCCCTCTCCGAGCCTGTGTACGCTTCACCTGACACCCAATATCCAGACCTATTGCTTTCATCTCCTTGGGTATTGGTCTTGACTTATCTCGCGCAAGTCATCTAACTTTAATCAAGTAAATGGATGCATTTAAATGCTGCTGATTCCAATTTGGTAATTGAATGTGTTGATTTTGGACTGATCAAAGGAAGATTTAACCAATTTGAACTTCCGTCTCATTGGTAGCTAAAGTCTGAGTATTTTCTTGCAACATCATTTTATTAAGACAGCTACATCACTTAACATTTATCAGACTTTTTAATCCTGCTTCTATACAGTAGGTTAGCAAAGCACTTTTTTTCTGTAACTATACTAACACAAAAGTCTTAGTCATTTTTAAAGCTTTTGTTAGCAGTCTTTTATGAACTTGGACATTTCTTCTAATGTTTATTAGAAGATATGTCTATGGTGAACTTATGTTTGGGCTCACATAGTAAGATAGTTATGCAGCATGTTGACCCGATTTACCCTCATGACAAGTCAACACTCTGATTATTGCTTTGGCTCTAAACTAGTGGTCTCAAATTTCACTATTTGAGACTAAATAGTGGTCTCAAATAGAGACCACTATTTGACTTAATAAGATACCTCTTGGTATCTTATTAAGATACCAACAGGACTACTGTTTTACTACAGTAAATCCTAGATGTGTCCCTTGTCCTACGTGCTTGAATTAAATTGCTAAACTGCCTCACTAGCATGTAGTAAAGCTTTATAGAGCTGCGCTAATCAGCTGATATTGGAGCACGGTGTGCCGAAGCAAAGATATTTCTAAAAGTTGCAGGACGAAGTCTGGAGTTTAAGACCACTACTCTAAGCATAAGATAATCTTATGAAATATTCCTCATAAGATTGGATAGACTTTGGGACCCCTCCAACTTCAAATGTAATTAAAATGTTGAATAGTCTTGGGTTGATATTTCAGCATAATAAACTTTGCAATGTGTGCGTAATCAGAAATAAAGGTGACAGAAACGTGAATGGGAATCCAAAATACAGAAAACAAAATGACTATCATGATGAACCAGAGTTCAGCGGATGTTGGAGACATCTTTTGCATTGCTTTTTGTCTGTTAAAAATAGTCCACAGACTATCGTCATTGCATCTTTCTCGTTGTCCATGTTTGGTTGCTTTGAACTCACATTTGACCTTGAGAAGTTTTGTGAAATTTTTCAAGATTTTCTGACATTTGAATATTGATAAAGAATTAAATTACCTTATAAATATTGATAGATTTATTATTTCTATGGATTTTTGTAGTTCTTTATGGGTTCACCCATTATTTCCTTTTGTCTACTTAGTTGTATATGGACTATTTGTTTAAATCTTTTTTCTGTGTGGATCACTTTGTTCGATGTTATAATTTTAAGAGAATGTTGATTCATGACTGATTGTCCCCATTGTCCCTTTGTATGTACTCCTTTATCCGTACATAGACATGATAGTGAACACATGGACACTATCTTTTCTTCTCCTCCCACTCTTCACCTTTTTCTGTATATTTCCATCTTTTTCCTCCCTTTGTAATCTTGAAGCATGTAAATGACCTAAATCATGTTGCCAAGGCCCTACACAATTATATTTAGTCCATTACAGTGCATGGGAGTACATTTAGGGGAGGTAAGGGGCTCAGTTCCACATGAGAGGACTTCCTCCTCACCAGGCAGTGTTTAAAGAAGAGCAACAGGTGGCTGCTGGCAGAGGGAACCTGAGGCTAAGTGGATGTCAAAGTGGAATTGCAGCTGAATCGCCGGCTATTTATTTGACCCTTCTCACATCTGCACTCTTCCCCTCTGAGGAGGAAGAGATGGGAGGGGAGAGGGGTGTTTTTTTTTTTTTCAGCTCCTCTCCCCTGGTTAATGTGGGGCTGGGGGACATCTAAGGGAAGGGAAGGGGTTTGGAGGGGATAGGAGAAATTGTACATGGTATTAATTACAGCCCAGAGTTCACATGTCCGCTTCCCACTATGTGTTTATGCTTGGAAGTAACATCATGTGCGAGTAACACGAAGAGGGTCAGCGGGGTTGGATGTGTTTTTCCACGTGGTGAGCGAACAAGTACTGTTAATTCACCAAGATTCAAGGTTTTTCAGACTTAAAAAATTAGGTCATGATAAAAAAAAAAATCTTCTGAAGTTTTTTTTTTTTTTTTTCAAACAACGTGGACACTGTACAATTCAATTGAAAAACAAGCAGATCTTTTTGTAAAAAAATTAAATAAGTACATTTAGCTTCTTCCTGGAAAAGTTCTCCAAATCTCTCAGGTCTGAGTGTCTCTTTTGATAACCTCACAGATTTTCTTTTAGATTTAGCTTTGGACTCGGAGTGGGAAAATAAAATCCCTCTTCATCTTCAGCTTCATTCAGACACCAGAAAGTGTTTGGTAGAAAACATTTGAAACTGTTGACAACTTCATACTTTAGTTAAAAAAAAAAAAAAAAAAAAAAAAAAAACTGGTCCCGCCTGAAAAAAAGGAACCCAGAGCATGATGCTACCACCACCATGTTTTATAAAACACTGTGTTTTTGATAATGCACAGTGCTGTTTTCTGTTTTCTCAACCCCCAGTCAAGTTTTGTTCTACTGGAGGATTCTTCCTGTTAAAAATGAATCCATTGTCCCTCTGTCTACCTTTCTTCATGGAATCAGGTTATTGCATCTTTAGTCATTTCTGTATTTTGTCTTCAACAAATGTTATATTTATGTCACATTAAAGGTGGAAAAAAGTTTGCACATGATTTTTTGTGGTGTAATTTTTTTGTTAAACCCCTCCCCCCCCCAAAAAAAAAAAAAAAAAAAAAAATTAGCAGGAGTGTGTGTACTTCCACACACACTCCAAATGTAATGTTTTTACTCCATAAGCAGCATCACATTTTACTTTTATCAGGCACATAAATAAAAAAGAGAGGAAAAAAAATCTACATGTGTCATTATGACATCACCCTTAAGATTTTTTCCCACAGAGCATCCTCAGCATTCACTGAGCAGTCTTTTTGCTCACAGCACCGCCTAAGACTTTCTAACACGGTCCCTGTCGAGGGTCCCAGGCTCTGAAAAGAGAACAGAGTCCAAGTCTGGGACGGATCCCTGCCTGTCTTTCCTGTTGGTCTCAGTGTTTCCATGCTGTTATCAACTCGGCTGATAATGCTGAGAGCTGAGCTCTTTTTCTCAGGACCCACAGCACGCTGCCACACATTCTGATGGCGTGACACAGCCTCCACCACAGAGCCCCCTCTGTCTGAAGCAGACCTCGCTGCCTTGTTGGGCCTGCAGCTGGTACGCATATTGGCGAAGGGCTCTGCCAGCCCGTCTCCTGTTTGCGATATCTGAGGGTACGGTTTGCCTTTGCGTGTCACCCAGGTTTCAGGTTGAAAAGCCTCGACAGAAAACTGAGAGTAGCTGAACGACGAAGCTCAAAAGAAAAGGGAATTGAAACTTTAAGCCGCTGAATCCAAATTAAAGGTTAAATACATGGAAAATGTAAAAAGAAATGAAATGGGACTGAATTATTCCAGCAGTACAATCTCATACCGAGAAATTTAGTAGAATTAAACTTTGAATTTCAGTACATTTATTTACTGAGTCACAATCACTGGCAACCTTAATATTTTCTTAAAAAATAAGTGTAACTGAAGTATTTAACTTTATTTAAAGAACTTTAATTTAGTAAATCATGACCTTTAAACACACCAAGTGTAAGATGTGCAAATAGCCCTAAAATTAATTCATAATTTTACTGTCAAAAGCATAATTTTAAGTTAGAGTGCAAATAAATCCAATTTTTAATTTGATTGTTCTTTATGCTTTGGAAAAAAATCTTATGTTTAGGAGTAATTCATTTTTTTAATGAGCCACTGGTCCTGCACTTTCTGACATTAAGTGACCTATCATTTCCTGTAAAATACAATAAATGAAGCATGGCTTATTTTATACTTTACTGTTTATTGACTTTTAATTAGTAATCCATCACTTCTCATCGGTCTGAGGGTAAATATCAGTCGTCAAAATGGTAAAGACAAGATAACATTCCATTAAAAGTAGGTATACGTGTGTGTTTGAAGACATGAAATGACTACAACAAAATAGTTATTTGCCTTCACTTGTCCATGTCTACAATTGGAAAGAAAAATGGAACAAGCTTAAAACCACTGGAGCTGTGACTAATGCAGCTGGATGAAGAGCCATGTAGGCCACGGTGAGGACGATGTGGGAAAATGAGCAAAACATTTCCAAAGCTCACGACTGTAGTGTGTTTTCCAATGAAAAATTACGTCACTTCCATTCAAAGGAAAAATAAAAACACTTATGCAATTTTACACATTTTTATCTTAGATGCCACTGTGATAAAACCAGCACATTAAACATTTGAATTGAATTAAAAATTAGAGTTTTTCCTCATATCTCATCAAGTGGAAAAAATAAAATGAAATGATCAAAGCCCTGGAGTAGATTCACACATTAAAATCTAACATTTGTTCATATTATTTTGACTATTGGTCACCTTCGTTTAATGGTGAATTAATAGAAAAGGTTTTTATAGTTATGTTTTAAACTATTTTTTTCCACAACGTTTTGCAATTTTTAAAGACTTTTCTTTTCAGACCATCTGGTTTTGTTAGACGTAAAACCAAAGATTTTACGTCTAACAAAGTCATAAAAAGTATGAAAACATGACAGCCTACAGATTGCGTATAATTACTTCTATAATTTTATTGTTGAATCTGCCGTGTTAATAAACATTTTCTACTTCTGTTTCTGCAGCTAAGTGGGAGGCTGCTTCCAGGCTGAGGCACAGTAAAGTTTATTAAACACATCAGCTGGTTTGCAGTAGACCATTACTGAAATGTTATATTCCAGCAACGAGAGATCAACAAATAGGCCTTGGAAATAACAAGCAAGGGGACTTTGGTCTTTTAAACCGGAGAGCATTATGCTAACTTTGAAGGGGGAATTTATTAAATCTCTTACAACAACTGAGGGGCTCTATATTTAACTTTGCCAGAGCACTTCGGACACATTTTGGCTGCGGTTTCCACTTGGCTCTCAGAGCAGTCTGGTGGCTGCGAGGCAAACCTCTGCAGTCCCCCCGCTTCCTAAAATGAAACAGCTGCCGAGCGGGACACACTGAGAGCAGCGGGGCGAGGGGAGGAGGAGTTTTCATGAATGAAGTCAGTGGGAGTGGGAGGAGAAAGGAAGCTAGCTGGAGGTTAAGCACTACTACGTAGGTGTGTCATTAAAAAGGTCTGGTGGGGTGTACAAAGTATGGGTGTGGACTCAGTCATGGGTCGTATAAGTTCAGTTTGATGGTAGTTGAGGGGAAACAATGTTGTTGTTTACACTGGCTCAGGGTGCACAGCAACCCACTGTGTAATTTGTAGAGTAGTTTTTACAGATCTGCCCCCAGGGAGCTATGACAAGATGTCCTATATGAGCTGCTCCCCCCGTCACACAACAGACAGAGAGAGAACAGAGCACTACTTGGACCACGCAAACGGAGATTAAAGTCCAAAGCTGAAATTAAAGTGACGTTAGATGAAGCTCCAAAGCTATCTAGCAGCCCTTTCCCACTCTGCGCCCGAACAATATCTCTATAATTAATAACCACAGTAAAAAAAAAAATAAAGAAAAAAAAAAGGGAGAAAAAAACCCAGTTTGCCAAGTCACAGCAGCGCCATGTGCTTGGCTGTGTGCATAGAGCTTGCACACACTGATTGGTGAGACAAAGAAAAAGCACTATAAAACACTTTCTGCTGAATCTGTGGAAAATTGTGGAGAGAGGCAACACGCTCTTCACATCTACCTGTCCAATCAGCAGTGAGAATGAGTATGGGGATGGCATCCAGCTGCTATGGGAAAATAAGTCTCAAACCTAACTCTTTTGTGGCAACATGGAGGCAGCAAAGCTACTTTCTTCGATGTTGTTACATGCGTTCACAAGAACAGTGACAAAAACGTTCATTGACAGGTTTTTTCACATTTTGTCAGGATATAAATAGAAACCTGAATCCGCTTCATTTGAATTTTAACACAACGTACTGCATATTTGTGAAGTTGAAGATGCATGTATCTACAACATTTCCAAATAAAAATGTAAATAGTGTTGTGCCTTTTTTTAAAATAAAACCTCTTTGTAGCGAGGAGGAAATAAAATCCGGAAGTTGGTAGCTTTTTTTTAGTTATTTTTTTATATAAATATATATTTTTTTATTATTTTTATTTTCATGTTTTATTTACTGAGTTTTATTTTTTTTTAATTCTATTCATTTTTAGTTTAAAAAATGAAAAAAAATATATTTAATAACTAAATAAATAAATAGATAAAAACAGAAGTATCCAACTTAAAAAAAAAAACTGGCCTTTTTGAAGTGTGTTAAGAAGGAATCCATTTGCAGGATGTCACAAGCCATTTAGGAGACTCTGCTCCAATGAGACAAACATTTTACCTCTTAGAGGACAAGAAAATAATGGTATGCACAGCTAAAAATAGCCCCATTCTGTAGCCCACCTTGAACGCATCTTGCCCACAGTAAAAAAGAGAGTGGTAGAATTATGCGGTGGCCATGTTTTTTTTTTCAGCAGCGATTGGAGCCAAATACGGGGCAATCCTAAAGGAAACTGTTCTTTTAAGTGCAAAACATTAAGATAGGGGTAATGTTTCACCTTCTGCTAAAACAATAATACTAAACATAAAGGCAGAACTACAGCAGAGTAGGTTGGGTCAAAACATATGTGTGAGCAACAATGACACAGTCAAAGTCCAGACCTAAATTCAGTTGAGAATCTACGTGGAAAAAGTTGTGGCTCACAGATGTTCTTCACTTAATCTGAATAAGCTTGAGCTATTTTGCAAAGCATAAGTAAAAATGTCTGTCTTTAGATCTACAAAATGCTTAGAAACACACAGCAAAAGACTCTGTTATAGTTGTAGCAAAACATAGTTTTTTCAGGCAGGGTCACACTTTTGTGATTATATTTGTAAAAATGTTGAAAACCAGACTTCCTGCTTGTTTGAAGTTTGCTGTTAAAACATGACAAAAATGTATGAATACTTTAGCAAAGCACTCTGTTTTGCAAGATAAAGTACATTTCTAAAAATCTTTAAAAAAAAAATACATTTAGTTCTATTCATTTACGATATGTTGTATATGAACAAATTAAGACTTTTTCACACTTTTTGGAGGAACAGACCACATTTCATATATGTGCAACAAAAACTACATCTACAATTTTATTAAAACATTACTGATTTTCAAAAGTAATAGAAAAAGATGTAAAAACGTGCTGGTCTAAATCTAATTCTTTCGAATAAACTACCTTTCTCTGACAGGTTTTTGCGAAATGCAGTTTCTCAGCTAATTTTCCATCTGCCTAGCACATGCCAACTATATCTTACAGTGGCTTGAGTACATAGCCTGCATTTTTTTCTAAGGGTGGTCTCAGCGGTGTCTAAAACCATCATTTTTTATTAAGCCTCGCATTCTTTGCTCTGCTTGATCCTTTTTCTCTTTTAATGTAATGTGTCTTTTTTTTTATTCACTCACAAACCTGCTGCAGTTGCCGCTTTTAATGGTTTTATCGTCTAAAAAAAAAAAATACACACCTAGGTACAAATGAACTTTCCCAGCCCGTACTGCTGAGACGCAGCCTGTGCTGTCTTTTTTGGTGCGGCGCTATCTATCTTAAACCCTCCACAAGCTCACCTGATCAATATGGTGAGCCAGTGGTCATCATCACTCATTGGGAACTGACACGCACAAGTGCATGTGTATGTACCCACACACGTGGCCTTTTAAACCTCTGTATCTCCAAGAGTAAGCAATGAGACATAACCCATAGAGCACATAATCCATCTGGCTTTGATTAATGGATTTAACATCCATTTTCAGGCCCATACAATGGCCCTGTATGAATTTTATCAGCATACTGTGACAAATAGTAGTTCTGTTCTCCGCTAAGAGGCCTCATTGTTCCGCTGACCGAGAGTCATGCAGATGTCACCGCCTCGGCCAGGCCGCCTGAAGCGACTTGTTTAGCAAATATAAATGTAAGTGTGCTTATGTATTACATCATTGTTTCCATAAGATAGATGCCTATTTTGTCAGCAGATAATCCGTATAAATGTATGACTTGATACAGTTTGACAGTGAAGATCTCTGCCCCCCAAATCAGACTTTTGCAGTGGTTTGCAGACATTTTATAACAAGTAACAATGTGATGTGAGGACATAAGAATTATTTTCTTTTTTTCCCCTCATTTGTTGTCTGTCGTCACAAAAGGAAGAAAAAGGTAAGAGAAATATATGCATATTTGTTTGCACTACATGTTTAAATTAAAAAAAATTCACAGTTCCAAGTTGGAAAAAATAAATTGTAGGACTTCCTGAAGTCTGAATTTCAAGAAAGGAATCCTCACCTCCAAATCCGATATCGTCGCTTTGTACCTCATATTTTTTTTTTTTTACCCATCTAAAAACCTGCATAATCTTTATTTATGAAGAGTTTAATACTCCATCAGTCCATTATTTGTGTTACCCTATCTCAAATAGGTGGAAGACGTTAAATTCCAGTTATTGTTTAAAAACAAAATTGCTAAAATTGCTAGTAGTAAATACCCCATTCAGGACTGTTAGTTTTTCAGAATATTGCTAAAAATCGTAGCTTGTGCATTAAAATTTGTAACCAGATTGCTGTGTATTGCAGACTTCTGCCCAGGTCCCTCTTGAAAATGAGGTCTAGATCTCAATGGGGTTTACCTGGTTAAATAAAGGGGGAAAAAATAGATAAAAAATACATTCTTATAGCAGGGTTTGATAGTCAAAACTTCTTCACAGCTACCATCTCCAGATTATGTTGACTGTTATACCAGTAAGCTGTGAAGCAATGATCAGGATGGCATGTCTGACTCCAGGATTCACATGTTCCGACGCTGAATAATGCAGCTTTTTCCTCTAAGGCCGTGTCACCGAAGCCACCCTCTCATCTCACCTCTCACTGACACATGGGCATGTTCTCAGAGCATGAGCTTACATCACGCTGAGAGGCCCTCTGATGAGGTTTTGACAACGGCAAACGACCTAGCCTAAGTGGCATGCATTTCGTCCTGAGTGTGTCTCTTGACAGTCCTCCTAATCGCTCAGAAAATATGCACGCCGCTCCATTTATGGGCAGTAAAAACAGTCATCCAACCTCATGCTAACAGACTGTGAAGAGCACCATAAAAACAGTCTCCGTCATATTCACTTTAAGCATATAGCGCAGAGGGGCAACTCGACTGGCTGTCATAACATGCAGGACGATAGTCACTTAACTTGGTACCGCTCTGTCTGTCACATGCAACCAGTCATGGAGTAAAACAGCGGGTGTGCCCTCCCCTGCTGCAGAGGATGACATGAACTAGCAGCCCTGCACATAGGAGGTGACACAAACAAGCAGGCCCCAGAGAGGAGGGCCATCAGTAGCAATGATGAGCGACTCCTCGGATGCTCCTTGACGTGTGTGTGGCTTCAGCAGAGAGAGGGCAAAGGGAGCAGACGAGAGCGGCAGCGGGTGTCGAATTTGGGAGGGGACTGAGGTTGGCTGTTCACGACGAGGGCCTGCGACGTAACTGTGCGCGCCACTGCATTATCCGGCTGATTTAGTTATGACAGCTGGTGCCCAAGAGAAACTCAGCAGAGTGTGGGGTGGGGGGTGGGGGGATAAGATCACCCAGGCTGCAGACAAATGATGATGAAGAGATCACTTTAAAGAACAATCTCCATAATATTTCATGCTCACTCGGCAGCTCCCAGGCAGCACGCACTGCAAGGCTAACTGCTCTATCAATTGATTTGATTCACTGCCGGAGCTACTCCTCGCACATAGTATTTCAAATAAATGACACAGCAGATAGGAATGATATCTACATCAATATTAACCCTGAAAAGAACTAATGGATGCTGGCTGCAATTTGCGCTATATACTGAGTAATGCATTGGAGGCAGGAGGCAGGTGATGGAAGAGTTATAACTCAGGCTTTTCCTGTCTCCCCCCGAAGGCACAAGAGGATACAATTTGACCTACACCCACCCCGCCCAACACAAATATACAAGCTACATCTTTCCTTGTCCCTAGGCAACCATTTGTTTTTGTATTTATAAAGCGCATTATGGGACACTGGGCTAAACTAAGCCATCTCTCAGGCCGGTGGAACACAAAAGCAGTTTATCAGATAAATCACCCTTGACCAGTTAGCTATTAGAGCAGCCAGGAAGTGAAGCCCGGGCACGTATGGTGCTTATAATGATAGCATTTTAGCTTTTTATTAATGCGCGGACATGATGCATGCTCATGTGTTGCAGTGGTTTAACATGGCTCACCACTCTTTAACCCTTTTCCACTTGCTAACTGGCAATACTATGAATTCTGATCAGGTACACGGATAGATATAGAGATTATTCTACTTAAAAGGTCCAAAGTGCTTTTTTATACCAAGCCATAATACAGTACCTTGGAAAAGTATGCAAACCGTTTCTCACATTTTGTGATGTTACTTCCACAAACTTCATTGCATTTTATTGGGGATTTTTCTTGATAGATCATCAGAGAGTAGAGCAAATGTGTTACATGTAAAGAAAATTATACATGCTTTCAATATTCTTTACAAATGGAAATCTAAGAGCAACTTTAACTTCAATTTAGTCTCCTTTAGTTTGACATCCTTTATTAAACTCCAGTGAAACCAAGAATCTTCTATTCTTTGAAGGTCTCAGAGGTTTATTAGAGAACATCAGTGAACAAACAGTCAGAAAAGATCAAGGAACACAGCAGACAAGTCTGGGATAAAGTTGAGGGGAAGTTTAACGCAGGGTTAGCTTATGAAACAATATCCCAGGCTTTGAACATCTCTTGGAGCACTGTTTAATCCATTATATATATAAAAGGACAGAGTATGGCACAGCTGCAACCCTACGAAGACATGGCCAGACACTTAAACTGACATGCTAAGCAAGGTGAGCATTAATCAGAAAAGCAGCCAAGAGGCCCTTCATAACTCTGAAGGAGCTCCAGACCTCAGGTGGGGAAAGTTTCCTCCGTTAGGGAGGAGTGGCAAGAAGAAAGACTTTTGCTGAAAGCCAAGAAATCCCAATTGCAGTTAAACAGAAGTCATGTTGGGGTCACGGCAAAGCCTGGTGGGATAAGATAAAAACATTGTTTGGTTTTACATACAAAAAGCCATGTGAAAACTAATGCTGCACATCATCCTGAAGGCAACATCCCCACAGTGAAACATGGTGGTGGCAGTATAATGCCGTGGGGATTGTTTTGTTTAGCAGATTGAGAATCTGGTCAGAGTTGATGGAAAGATGAGTGCAACTAAATAAAGGGCAATCCTGAAAAAAAGAAAATGTAAAGGAAGACTTTACATTTAACTTTTCAGAATTTGATCAGTAAGAAATGTTTTTATTTCTCTTGGGCTTCTTCTGTTTTCCTGTTTTCACATTTTTCTTATCCCTTGGGTAACAATATGGTAATTTGTGTTTCACCATAAAATTTATGGGTGTGAGTTGATCAAATCTTTTGTGAATATTTCTGAACTGGACTGCATACCAATCTGAACATAACTTTTCTTTTGGTCGCGTTCTTAAATGATCTCTGTCAGCAACATGTAGGAGACAATACAAACGATGCCTCAACATTCATTAGTCTGCATGATGGTCATTGAGTAGCTACTGATCACTTCTGTCCCTGATATATGACCTCTGCCCTCGTAAGAAGAGACTCAAGCACACACACACACACGCACCCACACACTCAGAGATAGTGGGAAGTTTGCGGCTGGCTGATAAGGTTGTGATTAATCACATTGTTGATGAGAGCGCGCTGGGCGATGCTTAATGAACGTCATAATAACACAAGCGTCTCTGATTGCTCGGGTCATTGAGCGGCGTGGGGGTTTGTTTGTGGTGAGGGTGCTTTTGGGGGAACGGGGGCTGCGCCTTAGCGGAGAAACACACCACTGAGCCGTCAGCTAATGAGTCCACAAGAGACCCGCCCAATACCTTTGATTGTGATGCCATGGAGGAGAGAGGAGCAGGGCAATCTTTAGCTGGATTAAGTATCTCTTAAGGAGATCCACTTTCAGCCACAATGTTATCAACCCTTGAGTGTGTATTAATTAGGCCTATTGTAGAGCTGTAGCCTGTGAATATGGAGTATTCCCTCTACTCTCCTGCAGACGCACATGAGCACACATGCAGAGTGCAGGAAAATGTAAAAAATCTCTTGGATTAAGTTTCTGGCACACAAACACAAGGCTCCTGTGTGCTGTGCTGCTGTTTATTTTCATATGGAAAAAAACATACATGTTTAAAGGAAAGCATCTCCCTGCGCATGTTCCGGCAGGCTGTTGCATGCTTTAATTTGACACCCCATTACATCCCCATCTACATGTTACATCTACACATCTGCATGCATGTTAAAGCGTTGTGTGCATCATCCTGTTCTCATTAGCAGGGGCTTTTGATATGAAGTGATGCATTATCTACGCACAAGGCAATAGCTGATTGACTGCGGGCCGGTAATACTATTTAGCCCCCACTTAAAGGAGGCTTACTTTGATGTACGTACATATTTCCTGGTGAAGGGGTTGTTATAATTTCAAACATTCATTGGCTCATCATACGGAATGCTGACACTGATTCGGTTCGCTGGCTCCTTTTATTTTTTTTTTATTTTTTTTTTTTATCTAATGCATGTGTTTCCTGAACGTGAAATCCACAATTTGCCTTCCCCTGCAAGTCATCAAGAAAGCCTCTGTGAAGTGGCATGCAGGTATATTGTTTACCTCTTTACACTGCATGGCTGAAACCCCTCAGCATATGCTAGCCGGAGGTACTGTGCAAAGCACTGATATATTATCCAGTTGCCACCTCCCCACAAGCCCTTCCGCCAGCCCCCCACTTCACCCCACTCCAGCTCCATCATAACCCGGATGTTTAAGAAGCATGTCCAACTGGTATGTTTTGACTCAGTTTAAGTGGTGTTTAATGACAATGGACTCGTTGTCCTGTTCCGGAGCTGTGCTAAGAGTTTCTAATCAAACGTTCTGCTCCATCAATAATGCAGCGCCCTGGATCCCATGGAGGACTTAATTGTGGGTGTAGAGCAGATAGGGAGAGCCTCGGCTAGGGGTGTCTCGTTGCACTCTTTAATTAGAGACCCCCGTCATGTCAAGAGCAGCAGCCCTGGCTGTTTACTATGCAGCCACTTGCCCAATGCATTTTGGCAAAAACTCTACTGTAACACTGCCATCAGCTAGCGCTGTGGCTTCTCCTGTGGGAGACGACAGGGCGGGTAGGAGGAAAGGGAGTTCAATGAGGAAGCAAGTGAGAAAAGGAAAGTGTACAGGAATTGAAATTTAGTGTTGGTTTTTGGTTAAACTTAATGCTAAAAACATAACTGCAAATTATTATTATTATTATTATTATTATTATTATTATTATTATTATTATTATTATTATTCATTTATTTATTTATATTTCTTGAAAATTGCTATAAAAGGATTCTCCAGAAATGTGAACTATCGTCTTTTTGCTTTGCAGAAATATTTTCTTAGACAAACTGAGGACAAAGCATCTGCATATATATAAACATATACATTTTTCAGTAAAAGTAAAGTAAGCAACAGCATGTTTATTGATATAAAACTCAGAGCCAGATTTATCTGACTCTGAGTTTATGACTACATGGTTACATTCTGAAATCTCAGTGAAAGTTTGGCAGCTGTGAAACAGAGCAGCTCTGTCAGCCCTCGCACACAGACTCAGCTGTTCTGTTCTGTAGCCTCCAGGCTGCTCAGCTCTAAACATACAGATAAAAAAAAAGGGCCTCCAGCACAAGATCTGCTTGTCCTTTTTGAACTGTGTGGTTAACGTAGCTCCGACCTTAAAGGGCCTCTTCTTGAATTTGGTCATGCACACGAGTAACAATATCGTCTGCGAGCATACGTGGAGACGTGGCTCTGCAGTGATAAGTTGAAAGTGATAACTGATCATTATGTGGCACATAAAAGCTAGTCAAGCAGTAAACAAGCCTGCTGCTGCAGCTGTGTTACAATGTGTATAAAGGTTGATCTCTGTAGCTCAGTTTCCCTAAAAGGACAGTAGCTTTCCTCTCATCTCACAGTGTAGATGCCAACCTGACGGAGTGTTACCATTGGCTGCCAGCTGGCTTCGCAGCTTTTTCCAACATAGCAACAATTTATTTAGTGCTGCGTGGTCAGCAGCACTCGGCGAAAGGCCATGTCTGTTGCTCCACAACTTTTAAAACAAAAGCCTCCTTTCCAGCACCCAGGCATCTGAACACTCTTCCCCAGTTCATATTTATCATAAATCCAGGAGGGCATCTTCTTCTTG
>NW_006799985.1:908216-1030054 GCF_000485575.1 Poecilia formosa | reverse complement strand
TTATTATTCATTTATTCATTTATTTATTTATTAAAACATTTTGTGGTATAATGGCATCCTTAAAAACTAATTGGAAATCAAACATTTAAATGACTATTTTATTTTCAGAAACGTAATTTGCTCGTGTTTAACGGATTTGTTGAATCTAAACCAGATCTACTCTTTGAGAAAAAAAAACCCCACTACCAATAATGTTGTCTGTTTACTACAAGCAAAATGTTTTGACATTTTATCAGAAAACCAATGTGCAACACTCTTCTTGCTGTAAAGCCTTCAACCACAGATTACTAAAATTAACTCAGCTGAATGTTTTGATGTTTCTTAGAATCAGTTAGCTTACAACTTGAGTAAAAAGGGGATGAAAAATCCTGCAGAATTAAAGGACAAATTAAGCTGAGACAACACAAAATGCAAAGCTTAAGCGCAATTACTTAAAGATATCAAGCATTCAACAAAAACATTTTTTTTCTCTGTCATGGTTATCACAGCAATTACCGATAACAGACATTTCACTTCTGGAGTCTTAGCTTTGTGTTGGTAAGAATCAATAAGGCCCCTCTGGCCCTGTTCTTCCATCCCAGCCAGAAAAAGAAAATGACAGAACAAATTTAGTCTATGATGAATGATGGCACTTATGCATAGCTTATGTATCACATGTACAGCTGATTGTAAGGCTTATTTTTATAATGGAGGTGCATTTCACTAAATTAGAATTTTATCAAAAAAGTTTTTTTTTAAAGTAATTCAGCTTAAAAAGTGAAACCCAGATACAAAGATTCATTTTCTCTTACAGATAACTAGACTACAACATTCTTCTGTTTCTTAATAATGTTGTAATACTTCATAAGTCTAATAATAAAACATTTTAACACAGAAATACTCTGAGCTACACAGTTATGGAAAATGTGTCTGACCAGCAAACTCAGTTTTTTTTCTTTAACCAAATCAAAACACTTCTAATGTCTAAAGTTCAGGATTGACCTAGCACTGGCAATCCATGGGTTTTACCCCATGTTGTGGACACTTATGTGCATGGAGCTTCTTGAATCAATCACTGCAGCTGCATGTCTTGGGAGTGAGCATCTGCCTGTATATGGTGGCTTAGCCCCATTAAACTAGAAGATCTATTATTATATTATTATATTCTTTGATGAACCTTGGTGGGATTTTATCTGGCAATATTTGGACAAAAAGAGTAGGGATGCATGGAAATGTATGTGAGGAAAGTGGTAAATTACATAACAGTTTGTGAGGCAACAAAACTTCAGTCACTTTTGACCCTGTGGCCGTGATCCATCTTAATATTTCCCAGTAGCAGATTGGTAAAGATGGAAGGTTGCAGAAGAAGACGTCATTCAGCTTGTAATCAGCCTATCATGCTGCAGCGTAACTTGTATTTTGGGTTGTCAGAGATGGAAGAAGACCAGGAGCAAACATCAGGTGTCACACACAGCAGCACCAATGAATGGACAATGGTTATCCATCAATCTTCTATGTCAGCTTGTCTTAGAGCCTGAAACCAACTACAATGTCCATCTCAAAGCAATTTGATCCATTCGGCTGACTCATTCATCAGCCTGACCTCATTTGCAATCTAGACTGGCTTTCTGGAAAAAGGAGAGCTGGATACAAAGAAGAAGAAGATGGGTGTGAAACATTGAATTTGCAGGAACCAACCAGCAGTGGTCCAAAATATTTCACAGTAGGTGAGCAGTGGTCTTTATCTCAGGAGCATGGTGGCTCATTTATTTTCTTGATGAATTGTTTATCAGTCAGGCAGAGTTGCTGCGTATTTGAGTAGCTGCGGGGAAGTTTGGAGGGCTTTAACGCAGCCGCTCTGCTGTGGTAGAACAGCGTTATACATCCCCTTCAGCCAGCTGACCTCGTCGGGTCATCAAGACTTAAGTAAGAGTGAAAGTCGCTTTAAATGGAGCGAAGCTCCCAGGGACTCAGCCTTGGCTGAGCAGCTGCTGCTGGCCGGCGACTATTACTTTTCCAGGGGCTGACTTTGATGTTTTAACAATCCATACATATTGATTCAGACTGATAATAAACAATTTGATTAGCCTCTTTCTATAGGCTGTCATTTCAATCACTTTCTGAGCTCCGATGGAGTGGAAGTGAGGGGCTAAGGAGGGAGGGAGAGATGAGGGTAGCTGGGGGGCTGGAGAAATGGATAGACGGCGCACACGGCCAACACTGAAACACAGGGTGAAGGGCTCGAGCCCCCTCCTCAGACAGAAAAAGGAATCCTGCCCTGATTAGGCCTCTGCCTTTGGTGAATTGGACAAGACAGCTGAGCTGCCAGGTTATTAACTCCCTCAGAAAATTCTCAGCCCTCTCTCAGGCCTGCCTGATACTGCGATCTGGATCGATAAGCAATCTCCGGTGTGTACCAAATGCCTGCTGGATTCATTTGTCTCCCAGCGCCCTCTCCCTCCGCTGGACAATACACCTGCACAACTGAGCCCACCCCGCTCCCCGCGCCCAGTCCCCCCCGCTTCCCTGGGTCCGTTCTTTCCTGAGTGATCTCCTCCCTCCCAACCTCCATCGCGTTCACTCACTGGACTCTCTGTCACTTTTTAAATAATGACCCTGGGGGTAAAGGAACATCTGCCTACCTCTATTTCATCACAGAGAGTCTCCCTCCTACAGGCCTAGGTGACCAACTTAGAGAAAGGCACATGGGCTGAAGGGGAGAGCGAGAAGGAGGCAGGCGAAGCACAGAGGAGGGTTAGCCCACGGCCATGGGGACGGTGGGGGTTGCTGCATCATCATGACTGACAGAAGCACAGATGTCACCATCAGAGCTCAATCTAGGCATATAAATGACCAGCCTATGGCAACTTTCCAGTTAACATTAAAACATACAAGGCTACTGCTGTTGTTGGCGCTGAAATCATGCATTATCTGCTGTTGAGGATGAGCCTTTATGCCTGTTTGTCAGCTGTGTTGAATGAGGATTTTAAAAAAGAAAAAAAAAAAAAAAACTACTCAAATATTTTCAATATCATTTTCTTGGTGGCACATGACAGCGACAATAAAATTCAAATAGAGATAAAAACGTGGACGACACTTATAAAGTAAGCAGCCCAGTTTTAGCAATAACACCAAAAATTATTGTAACAACCATGATATAGGACATGTAAGGCATAACAATAAGAACAAGAAATATAAGAAGTGTCAATAATAAAATCTATAAGAAATATGTAGATGTTTGTTGATGTCATAAATTAAGACACATTGTAATATTTTAGTGTTTATGTTTTTATTAAAATAATGTTATGAATTAAGACATAACCGGTGAAAGACGCCGTCCGACTTTACTGGTCTTGAAGTCTGAATATGGATGCTTTACTGGTGTAATGCATTAAAATTACCATAATGATTAACACTACGAACAAAAAGTTTGGAAGGAAACTCCAGTTTCTGTTAACAATGCCTTTCATAAGAACCAGAGGGAGTTCTGCAGATTTTTGGGAAGTATTTACTGCATGATCAGACATTCTTTCATTATTGTACCAGTTTCATCAATTTACGTTGATCTAACCAGACGTTTGCTGAACAGATGACAACAAAAGACACAAAAGGCTAAGTTTGCAGGTTTAGAAGATATGAATTAGTCTATTAGTCAGTTAGTCTACATTGTATGTACAAAAGTACATATAGTATGCAAATCACAGTTTTCATGTTCTATGTACGCTCATGCTGTTCATAAACCCACAGAAAGATACTGTGAAAAATGTCTAAATAAGAAAAACCCAATGATTACAGTCAGATCAACAAGGGGTTCTTTGTATTGTAATCATGTTTATTTAGTTGCAAAATGTTCCAGTGAAACTACAACTTTTGTTTGTGCAAATTTGATCTTACTCCAAAGTCCAAACCAAAAATGTTTTGTATGTTCTTGTCAGACAAGTAATACATTAAAATAAGCATGATGAGTAGTTTTTAATGATTGATCGTCCCCTCTGATCTGATCATATCCTTTAATATGTTAAGATTTAGCCACCAGCCAAACAGTTTTATCACGGATTCAACTCCTGCAGGCTTTGCTCACCCTCTGCACTCTCTTACACTCTTAGAGAAAGAGTTTCTTTGAGGAGCAGAAGTGGAGATGGATTTACATAGTGATTGTACTTGCTGATTTGGCAGCGCTTCAGCTGATAACTTTTAGTGATTCGCTGTGGCATTGATCCTCGGGATGGATTTATTGACGAGGATGGCTGACGGTAGGGGTTGAGCTGGTGGAGCTGGAGATGAGGGGGGCCGGGTGTGTGAGGGGTGTTGAGGGACTTGCTGGTGTGGGGATATGAAAAGAAAACTGCAGATAGCAACTCAAGCAAGGTCAAATGAGGATGAGTTTGATGTTACAGGCCTTTACTTGTTGATGGGTTTAAAGCTACTGCTCCTCATAGCTAATTTCTGTGGTCTTTTCTATTGTTTAATCTATTGTCTCAGTTTGGCTGCAGAGCTGTGACCCCTGGGGGAATTGTCTGTCAGCATACAATAAAGGCAAAGCCTGCGACCGAGGACTCCATTTCTCAGGGCTAATTGTCAGAGACAATGGATTCAATGAAAAACACACTCTATAAAGGATAAATCTGGCGGATGTTTAGATTTTCTTATCACTTTAATCTCAAAATTCGGCCAAAGCTGCAGAGAAGGTTATGTGCTGAAATTCAGGAAAGGAACTATGAGGGAAATGCAGTTATTAAAAGGCATCCGGTAAATATCTGAGAGCAAAGGAAAACACAAAGCCAAAGTGCTATTTGTGGGCAGGGATGTGAGACAGACCAAACAGGAAGTGCCTAAAAAAAATGTAAGTTCGAGTTTTTAATCAGTCAAAGATGGCTTTCTCATCAGGGGTTGATTGCAACGGAACAGTTTTGCTTCATAATGCTTTTTCCTCCTAAAGATCACAGGCTGAGATATCATCAAAGAACAAAAAAATGTAATAATGCAATTGAGTTGGGAACATGATACAGAAAACTGACCTCCTGATTGTTGTAATTGCAGTCCTGCATAACCACAGCGTTATCAGTGCCATGTGATGAGCCTGATTCCCAGGCAAGCACCTTTCATCTAATAATGCTCCAGAACGCACACCGCAGACCTTTAAAGACACTGGAGTCCTGTAACGTTCAGTTCTCACGTTGAATCTTTATCAGCCCTTTTAAACCATTTCAGTCTTACTCTGTAACTCCAACCCAGACAGCACTTTTTCATTAGTATCTTTTTTTCTCTATGTTCAAGGTCATTTGTAATGTGGAATCTATAAACTTCTCAATGAAGAAAGTTATTTGAATTCTTAGGTTTTAATGGCTGAGCCTAAAATTCCCATTTCAGACCTGCAGTTTTAAAATGATCCTGCAATGTGTATGTCAGCAGATGAAGTTACTACGGGTAATTGCTCTCACGCCACAGTCTGTCTGTCTGTCCGTCTTTTTTCCTTTCCTTCTTCACGCATAGACACACACACACACACACACACACACACACACGCCCTCTTCACTCATGCACACAACCTTTTTGGTCTCCTCCAGTTGGTGTGATTTTCTCAGACCTGCTTTAGCTCTTGGTGTATTGAAACACATGTTTTATGTTGGTTTTGCACATGATGAAAGGAAGGAGACTTTGTGGAACATGAAATCCTGTCATGTCTTTGAAAGATGTGTGTCACATTTGAGTCACAAATATCGTATGTGTATTGGGATCAACGGCTTGGAGTTCATCAGATCCCACTGAGTCAGAACAGGACATGTCACCTTTTGTTATGACATCACCACCTCATGTTATTTATTTGTAGACAAGGAACAATTTAGTGTCTGAGAATGAAATTTTGATGTGTGCCCCCAAGAACTATGTTAAGTATTAGTTTATCAGACATGAAGTTATGCAGTCGGTTTCAATATCAAACAGTCTGGCTTATTTGGTGATCAGAGGTAAAAGATTCCTTTATATTCGTCCACAATGACTGTTGTAAGCCACTTTTTCCAACCATTACTGGCATTGCTAATGTTAATACATTGTGTGTGCTATTTTGCAAAAAGGATATGACATAGTCTTTTCCTGTAAGCCTGGAAGTGTTTGGAGCATATTGAAAGAAAGATCATTGCCTGTTCTGCAGTCCTGGGTCCTTTATTGTTTTCTTTTTCTCTTAAGCTCACCACACAGGCTTTCTATAGATTCGGTTCTGGGGACTGATTAATGTTGGAAGATGTCGTATGTAGTTAGCATGCTAGCATGCACGCTAATGAGGATCCCAGAGTCTTTGGATGAGAAACAGACCATCAGCATCACAGATCCGCCGTCATATTTAACAGTGAGCTTTTGTTATTTTAAATATTTGCTTTAAATCAAACCTGCCTTTCAATTTCTGCAGCCAAAAAGCTTAACCTTAGTCTCATCTGAAATTTGGATTTCAGATTGGTGAAATTCTTGAATCCCAATGAAGCATCCAGTTGGTATGTAAATAAAATTGAATTAACAATTTAGAAAGAATTTTCAGGTAAAGTTTCCACACTACCTATCTGTCTCTTTTTCCTTTTCTAAGCTCACCTGTCAAGACTGGAAGGAGGGAGTAGAAATTATCAAAGTGCATTCTTGTAGATGTCAATCTTAAGCTTGATGTTTATTGCTGTGAGTTCATCTGATGTAGTATGAACTCTGACTTTGTGGATCTCACCAAGTATATTTAGAGCATCAACTAAACAAAAAGTAGAAACAATACAGTGTGAAACAAATAATTTTATAGGTCTTGGGTAATAGCTGACTTCCTCCTAACTTGAAACTGTCTGCATTTGGTTGTGATCAGTTAAGTTTAGCATTCAGTATCTTTTGTATTGAGGTATAAAGGTGTGTTGGAAATGCAAAAGGAATGTTTTCAACAGTGAGTGTGGGTACCTTGGGCAAAAAAACACAAACAAAAAACCCACTTTTTCTCTCCCTCTCATTGTCCCTTTCTGACAGTGACGCTAATGCAAGAGTAGGTGAGTCTCCCTCAGGGCTCTGTACATCTATGTCTACCTCGATATAAATCAGCACTTGTCATCACAGACTCATATCACACACTCTGATCCCACGTCCCCCTCTACAGATTTGCCCTTGTTGTTCGATACCATCTGAGATGCCAGTGGCCAGAGCAATAAACCTGTCCAGTCTCACCGGCATTGTCTCCCTCTCCCTGTGTCTTTGTTTTCTCCCTCCTAGACCTGTAGGTGCTCCCGGATGGTGAAGTTAAACAGATGTGACGGCATTAGATTCAGCCCGGACAGCAGCACACCTCTGCTGCCCTGAATGCATTCTATAATTATCCGTCGCACCTTGTATCAGGAAGTCAACCCATGTCAAAAGTGCAAGTGAAAGCTGGGGTCACTGTCAGGAAAATGAGTCTCACAATGACGAAGGGCCAGAGCTACAACATAGAAGTAACTGCTTACTGGCTTCAGTTTCACTGTCTAGTGACATATTACTACAGCCATATATCCTACAGTCATACTTGCCCATTATTTGGTACGGGCAAGTATGTTCTGGTACCATGTTTAGCTTAGGAAGCCATTCGGAGGAACATAAGAGGAACATTAGACCAACATAAGGTATAATTGTAGGGAATGGGACACATGGTTTTCTTGGGTTTGCTTTTTATTACAAAAAAGCTATGAAAGTGTGGCAGGGAAATGTATTCTGGCCAATTTGTTGCCCTAAATAGTGCAGGCAGTTTTCGATTGCCTTAGAGGTTTGTTCAAGAACATAAGCCAGTCTTCACTCCTTCACAAAGTTGCTTGACCATGACCCTGGTTTACCACAGTTCTGTCTTTGGGTCACACTTTTATAGATATCAACCATTCCAGACTGGTAACACCCAACAAGAGCTTCAGTTTTGGAGATGCTCTGACCATCACAATTTGGCCCTGGTCAAACACCCTTACATTTTTAGGCATGCCTAGTTTTAACTGCTTCTCACACTTAAACTCTGAGGACAAAATGTTATAGAAAAAAATAGAAATAACCTTTATTATCCCTCAGTGGGGATATTCAGGAGTGAAACAAGCTGCCAGCTCAGTTGACACAGAAAGTAAAACCCAGTGATGTTCACTTGCTGTCTAGTATGTCCCAAATACTAACAGGTGCTATGATGAAAAGATAATTGGTGTTATTCACTTATTTAGTTCACCTGATGCCTCATCAATGTAAGGAAGCAGAGCCAGACATAAAACCAGTGATTTGGCTGTAAAATAAGAAGTTTGTAACCAGGCAACACCAACAAAGTTTTGTTGTTGCTCAAAGATGTTTAGGGGATTTTTTTGTTCTGCAGTAAAAGGGGTTTTCACATGAACTGAAAAGTTTTAGTCACCATTTCTTCACATGAATGACTCATAAAACTGTAATGATAAAAAAGTACTTTGTACTGGAACTTATGATTAAAGTCAGCCTTCTCTTGATAAACATAGCATCTAAATATTTCAGACACCAGGGCTAAATGTTTTCTGAAGGATATGTGCCTTTATTATGGCTATAAATAAAGGCACATAAAATGGACACAAAGAAAATTTTCTACATCTAAAATTTTAACCCAAACTATAACATTTCCCCTAACATAACTAAATCAGGAAAAAAATAAAATAAAAGCACAAAATAATGTTTCAGACAGAGGAAAGGAAAAGTTATTTCATGGTATGTTTCTTGACTGAAATGGCTCTTTTATTACTTTCCCTTTTTGTAGTTGATTTGAAGATGGTTAAATTTATAATAAATACATAATTTCTTTATATAATTCTAGTTTTTTTGCTAGAGAGATAAATATTTTCAACATAAGCATCCCCAGAATTCAGTTGCTAGCTCATTATTTGACAGGCTTTACTGAGGAAGAGCCGTTTGCCTTGGCCTGGATTCATCCAACCACTCTGATTCTGGCTTCTTATTGATTTTTAATTTAGCAGGAGGCAGTCTGTAAACACCGCCCAATCAGGACCCAGGAACATAGCAAAGATTGGACAATTTGAAGTAATCAATGAAAATATTCTCTGATTTGTAGGCGCTCAATGGCTGCCATAAATCAGGCATCTTACCACACAACTTAGTTTGCAATAAATCAAAGGGCAGGCAGAGGCAAATTATAACAGATGAATTAAAGGTCTGAGGGAGGAAGTGCAGACCAGCGTGGTAATGAGACAGAAATACAGGCCACAGAGCATTCCTGCAGAAGCTGTCAACAATTAATGAGCTGCAGCTAGTGCTGTTATTTGTCATCATGCTTCCTGTCTACATATTTACTCACTTATTTATTGCCTAGGGGCTATATAATCATTTTTTATGTTAAAAACAATCGACCAGCAACAAACGTTGGGCCTTTTAGAGAGAGCGGATATGAATGCGGACAGGAAAAGCCAGGAAAGAACTGCAATGCTCCAACTTGATGGGTAAAGGTGGTAGGTAGTATGTCAAACTGAAAAATATATATTGGATTATTTACATAAAGGATTGCATTACCAAGAGTTAAATGGTGATGTTATGGATGCAGAATGCTGCTGCACCTTAACACTAGAAATGTGAATGTTTTTAATGCACATTTATACCCTTGTTCTAAAAAGGCTTGGTGGTATTTACACCAGTGGAACTTCATGTACTGTCAGGAAGCTGAAGTTTCCATATTTAGCCTTAATGGACTGACTAGATAGATGATTGTGACATTCCCTGCATGCACAAGTGCTTTTTATTCAATCATCTGCAGTGGAGTCAGGCTGGTTAACCAGAGGAATTACCTAAAGTGCTTCTCTGTTTATCATCCACAATGTCAACAAAAATGACATTCTTTGAGTTCATACACACCCAAAAATAATCACCAGTATATCACATAACAGCACTTACAAAACTTATCCAAAGCCATGGAAGGAGAGCTGTTCTATTTATATTTACATTTATCAGCTCAAAGTAAAACCTAGTCAGTGAGGAAACCCATCATTTTCTTTATGGAGTGACTTTTATTGTTATGTCAGAGGTCATCTTTACTATAGATACTCATGCAGTGTATGTAGTGCAAAAGGCAGGAAAAATATTGCCAAATCAAAACACAGCAAATAAAGGGCCGATACAGTGCCCTGCCAAAGTATTCACAAGCATCCGAGTGTTTTATTGGAACATGTTCATAACAGATCAACCAGAAAAGCAGCCAAGAGGATGATGCTAAGATGATACTAAGGATAAGCTGAGGAGAACTTGGAATGATCAACTTCCTAGATGGGGAAAATCGGTTCACAAACACATTTGGCTTTGTTTAAACTCTCCACATTGTGTGGATAAGAAGTTAACTGCTAGTATGTTTCTACATTCAGGAAGCTCCTGTGTTAATTTGCAGAAAATCTGGGTACATTTGTTAAACTACAAAAAAGTCGCATACAAATTTGAGCTAGGATTTTAACCTTGTCTGTTTTGGTGAGCAAAGTTGTGACTAAGTTGTACGATTACATTTTTTAAATTTATTTATTTTTTTTGCAGGTTTGGTTATCCAAGTTAAAATTAAGTCATTACTTGTGCTGTTTTACTGCGAGGTATGAAAAACGTATTAATACAAGAGTTTTGAATATTTTTTGAAAGAGTTCTCTCTACTATTAATGTAGTGTACTTTAATATAGATTTTAGCATGAAAAGCAATACTTATAATGAGACATTTTATGCAAATGCAACATATTGTAGCGTACATTAAAAACATTTTCTCACCAATAGCAAAGATAAATAAACAGTGACAGGTTTTAATGATGTGGTGTGCCGGTATGTGTTGGTACAGTAGTGACTCCTCTGACTTTGCTTACCCTTGGAAAGCTTTCTGTGCCCTATGATCCAACATCTGAAGAGCTGATAAAAACCCTTCAGTTGCCTCAAAGCAGCTGTGAGGCTTAACATTGTCAAAAAGGGGTTTTTATTTCCCTACCGTTTCGACCTCCTGTGTATATTTTATTGAGCTGTTCTCATCCCACAGCGGTGCGCCGAAGCCATAAGCTGCCGAAAATGTATTTGGAAGCTCATTAACACGAGACGTGCATGCTTGGAGCATGTAGCATCCTTATCTTGCAGAGACATTTGTGAACGTGTAATAGGGCCATGGCGAGGAGCTCAGAAATCGTTGTTTTTGATATTCAGTGAGCTTTTTCATCTTTTTTTTTCTGCAGGAACACCACATGAGAGGATTAGGAAAGTTAATGAATTACCCTCACAGGGGTCGAGACAGTGTGCGTAAGCTGCATTATCCCACGTCTCATAATATGGAGCGGTTTGAATTTATTGAACTGAGGGCTGAATTTTCCCACACTGATCTGACCCAGTTCAGGATTATACCCAGTCCCTTTTCTTCATGTTCAAGATGACAGTCTTTGTATCAGGAATCCTGTTATGCTCAAACAGAGAAAAAAGTTAACCGAACAGAGTGATGCTCACAATAGCTTTTCCACTGCTCTGTAAATGGCTTTTTTCTGATCCAATCAACATTGTCCTTGTGTTGGGAGCTGGAGTTGGTGGATCCCCTGGGCAGCTAATGTAGGATATTATATGTTTCTGAACTTTTGTTTAAGTGAAGACAGTCCACAAAAGTGAAATATCACTTTAAAATGTCGCCTTTTGCCTTTGGCGTCTGTTTGCTCACCTTCTAGCGGCAGCTCAGTATCAAATGCACCAGCACAAACGATAATAACACAGCAAGACCTTTCTATTTTTCCAAATTAGTTTGAGCCCCAGATCAGCGCCCTTGAGGCCGACACTGTGACTCTGATTCTTCCCTGAAGAGTTTTCTCTTCAGATTTCTATCATATAGGGTAAATATCAAAAATGTGATTTGAATCTTGGGAAAAATTAAAGCCGAAAGGCAACAGAAGGAGGACGAGAGTGACGCGATGGGAGAAAACACATGGCCTCACTAAAAATCTCTTTTCTCTGAATCGATTGAGTCTGTTTAGCTGACTGTCAGCTGGCTGGGACCGCAAGAAACCAGGAGCTTCTGAAGCCACAGTCACTGAGCTGCAAACCAAACTGCCCCAGAGGTTAATTGAAGTCCCAGAAGGGACTCAAGTGCCCTCCTATTAACAGAGCAACTCATAAAATGTTGGATTTCTGAATGATGAAACGACATACATCCTCCATTGGGCCTTTTTTCTTCTTCTTTCCTGAACTTTGTGGGTCAAGTCAGCTTTGGAGTATCTTGCAAAAGTATTCACCCCCACTCCATCCTACTTTGTAACACAACAACTTTGTTTTAGAGTCTAGAGATAAAAACAAAGTTGCACATAACTTTGAAGTGTGGAAAAAACCCTCCAGGTTTTTACCTCATGCATGTCACAAGTGTTTTCAGGATGGAGTGCTATGCTAACCTAGCTTTACCCAAGCAGAAAAGGGCTTGTAGTTGTGTCATTGAATTCCCATTAATTGACACTGGATTGAGTGAGGGATATGAATTTATAATCTCATCATGCTTTAAGGTTCTTCACAACTTTCTCCCTAACTTGTCTGATGTGTTACTTGGTCGTAGCTATTTATTTTCCCGATACTCACTACTAATATTTTCATGATTCTGTATGTGAAAAATAAATTGTCAGATCAAATATTTGTTTCCTTTTCTTCACTGGTAGACACTGATACTATGTGTTGGCTTAGAGCATAAAAGCCGATGGTAAGACATTGAACACTTTCTGTGGATTTAACAGAACAAAATGTGAAAAAGGCTCAGGGGATATGAGAGTTTTTGTAAAAGCACTTAATAATTTAGAATATTATTGACAAGCCTATTTATTTAAGGAACTTTCTCACTAAGTGTAGCACATCATGTAGATTAATTACACACAGATGGATATTTTGTTAATTATGATGATTTTCCACTTACAGGTAATGAAACAATGATTTTAAAATGATAATGCAACATTGCTATTTAAAAAAAACAACAACACACATTTCATGCAGAAATGTTTGACTTACTGAAAAGTATGCTCAGTACCTCCATAAAGGATGTTATTTTCAGAAGGTACTTCTAATCTTGCAGTACAGACTCATATTCTAATTTACTGAATATGAGTGAACTCGTAAACAGTCATCCTGACAGATTCGGACCTGCGGCGAAGCTTGCTTAGGAGCGGACGAGTACATGGTATGTGTTCGCTGCCGCCATGAGATTCCTGGAATTCAACATCAGCAGACGCAGCGAGCTCCCTTGTGTTGACACATTTACAGCTGCTCAAGCATCAATCAGTTTCAATCAACAGTGATTGCCCCTCCTACAATGAATCCGAGGTATCTGCAAATTAAATCTTTCAACATCTTTAAAAACTCATTTGCTTAATGCTGATGCTCCAGTGCAACCTCCTGCTGCAATTATATTAAGTCCCATAACTGGATGTAAAAGTGTTTGGTGCGGATTTGTTTATGTGGAATAATGTTATGCTTGTGTAAGCTGTAAAACAGAAGAGGATAGTTACTGTTTGATAAATATTTGTTGGTGAGTGGCTGGGGGGTTTTTGGGTAAAACAAGATGCGAAAGAAATGATGCTGTTGTGTTATTGGCCAGCCTTCAAAGTGCCTCCCTTGCATCTCTGTCATTGGTCTGGAGATAATCTTGCCATCGATTTGTAAAAATGCTCGAAAATGAAATGAGTGTCTCTCATCCCACTTAATCAAGAGAGCCTATTGATCAGGTTTCTAATGAAGGATCATTGAGATAGGGAGGAGAAGAACGGGCAGGCGTTTCATTTCATGTCAGGGAATAATAGGACGGCTTTATCTGAAGATTCCCAGCCATCAGTAAAAGCTGGAATCCCTTATGTTCATAATGGAAATTTGCATTGCTGGTTTGCTATCTTCTCCTTACTGCTTAAAATGACATTCTAAATATAACACCCTGGTGAATTTCTTTCTATGTAATGTCATTGACATTCTTCTTCTTCTTTTCGATAAATTCGCATTAAAGGGTGTAATGCAAATCATTTGACAGAATCAACGTCTCTGTTTACTTTTGAAAACAGTTCTTTTTTCTAAACCTCTTTTGTCAGATAACTGAAGGTGGAAGATCTGTTTTTACATCCATGATCCTGTTTTACCTGTCCATTTCTCTGACACACATCATATCCTCAGAACGCTCTCAAATGCTTCATGTGAAGTTTTATAGTCAGTTGTTGCAGTTTGTTAGAAGTCAGAGCTTAAAGAAACTGGTGCGTTTCCATATTTCAAGTTTGGCCGCTGACATCAACTTATTTATGAATTCATGAATGTCAGTATTTTATGTTTAAGCAATTTTCCATACAGGACTTTAACAAAATATGACCCCTTTTTTCTTGAGAGTATGTGGAAACACTGCATTGGTGAAAATCCACAAGGAATTTAAATTTATAGGAATAGATTTAAATATATGGACATTTAGAGTTTTGACTTAGTTTTCAGTTGGAATTGAAGATAAGCTTTTAACTTACAGAAAGCCAGTTATATTTAGACTTCCTGTCAAAGTTTCAATAATCTAAACCTTTGCTTGCGTCAGGTAGCGTTGTGGCAGCAGAGTGACCCTAACAAAAAGCAAACAGCGAGGTTCTTCTAACAAAAGAGCGGTATGGACTCCCATACTTTTCGGTTGGTTTCCAGGGGCCTCTTACGTGTCCTTGTGTCCAAGAGAGCTGGTGTTATGCAAAGTTTAAATTCCTAATGCATTTCCCATAAAGGCTGAAAGTGCCCAATCACACCTAATGGCACCATGTTAAAACACAGCGTGTGTAACCTCCAGGGGTCCATTTACTTCCCAGAGAGCATTGACCAGTGCGGCTGCACGCAGCAGAGCAGCGTGTCGTGATCAAAAGACGGCAGCGAGGCCACAGGGACGGGGGAGACCAGAGCCGGCTCTCATTATGGCTGTGAGACATCCATTTGAGAATTTTTAATATGTGTATCCTATTAGGCAGTTTAAGTGCTTTTTGATAATTGTGCTTTGTACTTTTACAGCACTTCAGTCTATTCCCAGTTCAATTTCCTCTTTTATCGGACGTTTGAAATATTGATCTCTGACAGATAAAAGCAAACACCATAATCTCACTCTTGTGAGCTGGAGAGTGAGTGAGCGCGGTGTGTGAAGGGAACCCACTGGGGACCGGTCGCCCAGCCAACATCTCTCTGTTTTTATTGCCTTTATTCGTCAACAGAATTTGCTTACAGCTTTGGGATGTTTATGTAAAGCCCCTGCAGTGAGATAGGTTGTTCATATGACCATCTCTTCTGGTGACACCCCCCTATCCCCTCATCTTTACCCCTCTAGTCGCTCTGCTAGCTCACCCGTCTCCTCCCCTTCAATCAACCCCCCTAAATGACATTTTTGCAAAAGGCGGCACAGGGGCTCCCGAGGTGCTTCCGATGATTGCCGCTGCTTAAACTGCTGTCAGGGCTGTCAGGATAACAGTGATTTATCTCCATAGCACTTTATGGAAGTTAGTGTTTTCTGTTAACCTGAGCGCAGAGATGCTGCATGGTGCTGGCTTGCAGTCACATTAACCTGAATCAATCACGCCTTGATTTTTCCATAAAAGAAAACCCCTCTGTAAATAACACTCACGTTATTGAATACACTAAGCTCAGTAACAGTCTTGCAGAGCTCTAGTTCATCTGCAGATATCATTGTTACCTGTTTCCACAATCCTCTTGGCAAAGAGGGGGATTTGACACTTTGACGTTTCTGCATAACTTCTTCAAATGAAGCAGCACCCTAATACCAGCGCTGCCAAGGGAAAAACAAGGGGGGAAAAGTTAAAAAAACAAAAAACAATTTTGCAGCAGTGAAACAATAATGCATATCGATTGTATGAAGCACTATGTTCTTTGGTCTAAGTTTAATCTGTTCAGTTTTGGATGGCAGGTCCCCCTTGAGATAATAGGAAGAGTTGTTTTGATGTATAAAGCGTTGCTAATCTCCAAAAGCTTTATCCCACTGCATATTTGCAGGCCTGTCAGTTTGACTGGGGATGGTTCTCCGAGCAAATGAATTTTTTTTATTTATTTTTTATTTTTTGCCTGTTTTTCCGTTTTAGCTTTGCAGACACTATTTGAGATTTACTGCAAACATTTGACCACCGGTCTGGTGTATTGACTACATTTGACAAGCGTAATCCTTTTCTTCTTTCCAGTCACTTCCATTCTGCGATCAATCAGAGCATCAATGCCCTGTAGACTGCTATGAAGTGCAGAGTGTTCGATCATGAGCCAGGCACCTCGTGAACCTCCACTATAATATAGTGATTGATTCATCTTCAAAGATATCTTAAGTGGTTGGCCCGGGCACGGTGCATAATGCATTTTGTTGACTGCAGCCCTTTCCTTTTTTACCCAGCTTGCAATCCTTTAAAACGGCAACACAAGCACACACATCAAAACTGAACCGAAGACAAATACGGCGCATCACTTCTGATGTGATTCATTGCCACTCACCCCTCTAATATCTCTTGTGGCACAAACTTTGAATTGAAAAATGCTAAAATGTCAAGCAGTGTACAAATAGTCCTTTTGAAATTTTACTACAGGCTTTGAAAATTGGAAATTTGAACTTCAATCACAAATTGAAAGCTGTTTGGAATAATCTTGCAGTAACCCCATAGTTTAAAGGAAGGGTGCAGCAGACCTATATTTTGACCAAACAGAATAAGGCCAAATAACAGCATTTAAAGCTGCTGTGGGGGCCCCATCGGTCCCGTGGGTCTGCAATACCTTTCATGTCCACTTGAGTTGGTGTGTGCTCAGTTTTGTTCCACCAATTTCAGCTGGTGTGACCCTTAGCGCTGCAGTCTGAAGATAAGTGCCAAAGCCATGTTACCAGAAACCAAAGAGCTGCTATTGCTTTGTATCCCTCACACCTATTGATAGTCACCAGAGTGAGTCGAAAAGTTAAGAGAAGGGATATGTTTCCGGGCAGGGTGGCCAACCCCTCTGTTATCTAATAAAAATCCTGAATAAATGAAGCCAGTGTTGAACTTGAGCTATACAGTGCACCCTTGTTCTGACTGATACGTTCATGTTTGTCTGGAAGAGGAGAGTGCGTGGAGGTGCTGTGGAGGGAGCCAGGGGTGGACGCGGTGCAGAAGTATTAAAGGAAGTGTAGTAATTACAGCAGAGGCAGTGTCAGTGACCTCTAGATTGCACTATCTTGTCTCCTTTGTGCCTGGCTTTGGAGCCCGCCTCATTGAGTGAAATTGTATCTTTTCACTTTGGCTCTCTTAAAAATGTGCATGGTATTGAGAGTCAGTGATGCATGATGTTTTTTTTTTTCTTTTTTCATGCCTTTCCTCCCTCATCTCCTCCCTCCTGCCTCCCCCCAGCTGCCCCTTTCCTCCATCCCCACCACCTTACTGGGAGGTATTTCATGAACAGCTGGGTCCCAGGAGAGGAGAGGTTAGTGAAAGAGGCGCACTGTGTATAATTCAATGATTATCAGGTGCGTGTACGTGTGTGTGCATGCGTGCGCGTGCGTGTGTGTGTGTGTGCAGTAATATATGTGGTGTGTGTATGTGTGTGGGCCTCCCCCTTTCTATTGGCAGGTGTCAGGTGACAGGCAGGCCATGGTAGTGGCTGTCAGCTGGCTCTCTATTGGAGCAGTCACACTGTTTGCAACATTACCATAAGCTGATGAGGAAGGCTCGGGATGTCACACAAGAGACTCGGACTGTGTCAGCGCCACAGCTCCTGCATCTCAACAGACGTCTTTTCTTTCCGTCGGCTGTGTGTTCCCATCTGACTTAAAACCAGCATTGTATGGAAACTGGGAAATTCAGAGATGGAAACAAATTTCAGCTTATAAACAATTTTTCCCTCTGTAAATTAAACAATCATCCAAACCACAGTTAGTTTCTCTATTTGTATTTTATTTGGAAATTTTTAAACTCAATAAAATACATGCTTACAGCAAACCAACTGTTGCATCTGCATGTCACTCAGAGACGCTTCAGCTTACACAGTGGAGCTAAACTTTATTGATGGGCTCAAAGTAAAAAATGTTTGGTGTTGTCCTATATTTTTAATGTTTCTAGTTTTTTTTTTTTTTTGCTGTGTATATCTTAGCATTTGTTCTTTACCTATATTCTGTACAGCTACAGTAAAAGTCCTGATCTGTATGTTAAGCATAGATTTAAGGATAATTTAGCATCAAAGTGTTGTTGCCACTAAAGCAGTGCTGCTACTCCTCTCTCTTTTTTTTTTGCCTCATTTTCCCTTTTTTGCTCACTAAGTAATTTATTTCTGTTATATGTGATATTTAAAAGAAAGTCAGCCAGGATAGAGCAAGACAAAAAATAAGAAATATAACTTGAGTACAGGAAGCTATAGTTTGGCATGTGCAAAGTAATCCCGTTTTTTATCTGTAAAAATCAGTTTTTTGGTTTATTTGTTTATCAAAAACTGTGCGGTGAAATGTCTCCCAAAAAGCAGTGGTTCATAAACTGTGTAACATTGTATTTGTATGTCAATTAATGCTGTGCTGCTCAGATATTATTCAAATAAAAACTTATAAAACATATTAACAGATCTGTGCCGATTTAAGCTTTGAAGATGCTTATAATACAAATAAAGAGGGCACCAAACCAAATGTGATAAGAGCAGCCCTGCTACGATTGCTCAGTGACTGGTTAGCAGAATATTTGAGCGCAAATAAGTTTTAATTTCCCAAATTTTGTTTTGATTTTTATCAAATTTAGCTTAAAAAAAAACAACTAACAGTTTTATATTTATAGTAAAAATCTTTGTTGTGGCTACATGTGATGTTCAATTTCTGGCCCTTTCTGACTCTCTGACCCACAGCTTAACACACGTTAGCCTCCTGAATCTGCCCTCTAAGTCCCACATGCCTGATAATCTTGCATAAACACGGAGCTACTCTGCCTATTAGTAGCTCTTGTAATGGGAAAATTGGTTCAGGGCTGATTCAAAGATGGTCTTCCATTTGCGCTACCTTTAGCATGCTAATTACTATTCTCCTCCACAGTGGGGGTCCTGTTTGAGACGGAGGGGACAAGCCAACTCCGCTCGATCTCTATAGCTGCTTCCCTGGGCTGTATTGTCAGCCTGCTGGGCCATGCGGGGGTGGGCGAAGGGGGAGGTGACATCCACACCAAGCATGACTCTTTAAAGCAAACTTCTTTTCTTTTATAATTTCTCCTAAAGGGTTAAATTAGCAGCTGTGTTTATCTCACAGCTGGGGCTTGATCGATGAAAAGTGAATATCAGAGGCTCATTTGAAAAAGAAATACCCGACAGCTTTACATAAACTGATTTCTAAGAACAGCAGTTTATGATTGAAATTCGTCCATTCACACAATACAATTCTGTTGGCATGTCAGATTAACTGTAAAAGGTAAATGTTTCACACACACAAAAAAGTATTTGTTTAATTTTTAATGGGGCAATGACCAGTGGCAGTGCTGATCGATAGCATTAGCTGTGACAAAATACATAAAAAAGGGGATCAATGCTAATAAAGTGAGCTCAGCCTCACAAGAAAGCATCTGCCCCTTGCAGTCACCTTCAGATCCCCTGCCCTGCTTGTCCGGCTCTTTGTGAAACATGAGTGACTATCTGTGACACAACCTTCAGGTTAGAGATCACATGCATGAACAATTATTAATCTCCAGGTTCCTACGAGATATTAGCTGCTGAAAAGAAGGAGAAAGGTTCCTTTTGAAATTAAAGGTAAGTTTCAGATGTACAGTGCCTGTTAAATCTGAAGAAATATACTGACTTATGTTAAGGTTTTTCAAGTTTTGTCAAATTGCAACAAACTTCAGAATATTTCTTTTGTTGGGATTTTATGTGCGTAATTGTGAAAAAATTTAATTGTTTTTACAAATAAAATCTGATATCCTTGACTGCGATACACTTCCATGTCTTTTGAGCTATGTCTCCATTTTGTTTTGCCAAATGAGGCTCTGAGATTCAGAGAGAGAGAGTCTGTTGTCCTGGAGGAAGATGAAACTTAATCTCTTATCTTTTGCAACTTTTATCAAGTTTTCTACACAGATTGTCTTATATTATACTCCTCTATCTAGACATTAACATTGTTCAGCATGTGTCACCTGAAAAAGGTGTGTTGGGTCCCATTGTTGGGTCAGTCTGCCACAGGGCAGCTGTGGCGACTGTGACATTTACCACCATCAGTCTATGAATGGGGGAAAGACTGAATGTAGTGTAAATAAAGTGCTTTGGAGTTTTCTGGACTTGATAAACCACTATGAAAGTATAGGATTTTTACCATGTCAATATATTGTCTCACCTGGGCTGTGAGTTTCTGTTGTTCCTTCTCAGTGACCATAGACCTCTGAGTCTCTGGTTAAGCTCTCTTATTTTTTTTTTCTTTTCCTAGTTCTGATCAACTGAACTCCACTCTGCATAACTGGGACAACTTTCACAGCACAAGGACGTCTCCCCCTCTCAGAGCTCAAGAACCTGTTAAACTGTGAGAACACTTGACTCCTCGACTGTGCACTCAGACAAAAAAAAAAACCCTCTAGGCATGCTTTACTTGATGCTTGTTTTTACCATAAGAGTTTTTTTTTTTTTTTCAAAAACAAAATTGTTTTCTAAATTAAATTAAGGCAACAAAGTAATAAAAACATAGGTAAGCAGTACTGTACGTTGCTATTCAAATATGTTCACTATTTTTCCTTTTAGGAAATTATCTATCCAGCTGTGTGTAACCTTTAGATCTTTGTACTAGTTCAAACCATTTGTGATCTGCACATAGAGGTCAGGTTATGCAAGGTCTGTTTGATTTTATTGACATTCATGGAAAGCATGTTTGTGGAAATTGAATGAACCTGATAATTTTTTTCTTTTTTCTTTTTTTTTTGTCATACTAGAACTTGTGACTTTGTTTAACCTGTGATCACTTTCATGCTATAAGGCACAAACAGGCATTTGCATAATATCAGCCTTCTGCTGCCTCTATTTTCATTGCACAAGTAAAGATAAATGTTCTTTAACATCAGCAATTGTTAAGGAGACACGTGAAGCAATTTATATATATATAAAAAAACTTTTAGAATGTTGTATTTAAATAAATGTTTTAATTATTTAAGTGACTATCTGAATTGGATTTACATGTTGGGACACACAAAGGTAGATATCCAGCACAGTGTGAGAGAACAGAAACTTTTCTGTGTGCGCTTCATTTAAGCACACAGTCATGTCCGTTTTGAACATGTTTATGTTGTCCTGTGGACTCTGGTGTGGTGACATTCAGTGATCTGTAGCGCAGTGCCCCACAGTGGCCAGCCCTGGGACACATTTGCTCCACCTCTGATCTAAACTGCATCTGCTGCAAGGTGGACACTGCATTTACATGAAGGTGCAACCACTTAGCGCCTGCCGTCATCAACAGTTTATCAGTTGATCAGCTATGATTGATGCTCTGCTAATACAGATTTAGCTTAGCATATTTTGCCTGCCAAGGGACCCATGAAGAGGTTCAATTACAGGGCAATCTAATTAATTTGAGAGCTTGTTAGAAAGAAAGAGGACAGCAGGTTTTTTCGAAAAACTCTGGAATGCAGATGTGTAAGGGACATAATTACAAGATAAGAGACCTAATTGGATCCTGCTGTGTGGCTGCAAAGGGTGTAGCCTTTACCATGTTTTACAAGTTGCACGGTGTGAAGGTATGCTTTTTTTATAACCTTCTCACACACACAGACTTTCCGCTGTGCGCAAAGTGGAAAGTAGCCCCTTTCTAGTTCCTTTGTCTTCGTGGCAAAATGTTGTTACTGCAGAGGTATGGTGCTTCTCACATCAGTTGGTTCTGTGATAGTCTTAACAAATTATTGCACATTTTAAAAATTATTTATTATACAATTCTAAATTAGTTTAACATTTATATTTGTTCAAAGTTCTTGCACCACACATTTTGGTTACAGTTATAGCTTCAGGTTTGATTGAGCAGAGGTACTGTGAAAAAGACAAACAACAAAAAAGAGGGTCTTTTTTTGCGTTGAACAAAACATTTAAATAGTTCTTTGTGCCTGCTTCACAGTTCCTCTTGTAATGTTTTATGACCTGAGTCCATTTTTTCCAGAACTCGTCTCACAGGTCATGTAAAATGTTAGCAAGGTGGAGCCGACCACCCTCAGACCCAGAGCCTGCAGAGCTAATCTCATTGTTTTTGCTGGATGGTCATATTATTCAAACCAGTCTGTCGCCATGGCTTTTATGGGAGAACAATTAAAAAATAAAAATAAAACATAAGAGTGTGACATCAACATTTCTCTGAAGGTCCGACAGAGCTTTCTGTGGTGGTCCTCCAGTGCCTGGAACTCCACTGCACTCCTGTTGTTCTGTCAGGATTGAGCTCTGTGCAGCACAATGAAGGTGCAAGTCAGGATGTGGCTGAAACTGTGCAGGTGGTGGGGAGGGTGGGGGTGACCCCACAGTAGGTGGCGGATCTCCCACCAGCTGTGCCCATCTGAGGGGGAAAGCAGCCCAGAGGAAGCTCCATTAGTTCCAGGACAGACCCAGGCTGACGGTAGCGGCACAGCAGCAGACCCTCCTCTCAATTACTTCTTAATGAAAGAGGTCAATGGAAAATGAATGCAGCTTCTGCAGCAAGGATTTAAACTTGATTTACAGTTTTTTTTGTTTGTTTTTTTACTCATTCACTGTAACCATTTCTAGACTGAATTTAGACCTGGATGTCTTTCTTTAAAGCTGGACAAACCACACTGCATTCTACGTCAGGCTAGTGTGGACTTCCAGGTACAACGTTTCTGCTTTTATATCTTCCACAGCACATGTTTATATATCATAAAGCACAAGCTGCTAGTACCAGGCCGATCACCTGAACCACCTTAATTGCTCATGTTAGAGATTTAACAAGGTCCTGAAACCTAAGACCTATTGGCATGACAGCAGGCAGTTCATCCAGTTGTTTGACATCCAGGATGTGATTCTCCCCTTCCATCACATCCTAAAGCTGATCTACTGGGTAGAAGTCCAGTGAAAACCTTTGGAGAACAGTTAGCTCACGGTCATCTTCAAAATATTCAGTCCAACCCCTCTACACCATGGAAAGTCCCTGGAATCCACTTTTTTCACCGTTCTGGTGCTTAGTATGAACTGCAGACAGTTGTCTTCACCACCCCTGTAGCAATGATATGGGCTATGTGAATGGCTATGTTGATAGTTGAGGCAACAAGCAACTAAACTATTGTACCTGAGAAATTGGTACATTGATGAGTACATATTGTTGTTTTTTTCTTTTCATTTGTTGCGATTGTCATTGTTTTCATGGTTCCCTGTTTCTTTTCTCTCTATCTTCATCATCTTTGACTCTTTACATGTCTCAGGCCCTGTCCACTTTTACACCTGAAGCAGATATTTATCATTTATTCAATTGAATAAAGTTTACTATGCAACACGCAGGATGTTCAGCGCTGGCCCCCATTTTACAGAGCAAATTTGTTTCGACACTGCAAGGTTACCAGACCCGCCATCCTGTTTGCCCAAACTGCCAGCAACACAAAAGAGAGTGAGTTATCACTATGAACTGATTCACTCATATCAGAATGTTTGTCCAGCTAAAACACAGTAGAAAATCTTTCAAGATTCAATTAATTGTCATTCAGCACCACCTGAAAGACACAATGCAGAATGACATTACACATTAAAGATGGCCCCTCTCATTTTTTTGTTTTTTATGTTGCCTGGCTTTAGTCAGAAAGTTCATAGAACTGGGTTGACTCTCAGTTGCCTTCTGATCAATATCTCTCTTACTTCTCACACACCAGCTCTTTAGGCAGGCCACCACCGCCAGGAAAGGGGACAGACTTGTGTCAGCTCTGTGGCCTCTCCATGACACCAGCAACTCGTGTCTTGCTGCTCTCATTTCAAACTGCTGCAGTATTTTCACATGACATTTGAGAACCGGTTGTTGTAATGATAGTTTTTTTTTTCTTTCTTTTAATTCTCAGCCCCCCCTTTTGAACCTTCCCATTAATGAATTATTTCTGTTTGTTTTGAAGGAGAGGCTCTTAAAAGTTAACGAACTGTTATAGATATTTTCATGCAACCAGAACTGCGCTCTTATTCCAAACATCTTGATTTTCATGTGTCTGCTTTTGTTTCTTTGAGGGCAGAGCATTTTTACTATCTACCTCTGTCATTTTTGGTTTTATGTGTATGCTGCTGTTTTGTACATAATCCCAGTTAGTTTTGATCTGTGTCTCCATGAGAACAAGGGTTGTGTGTGTGTGTTTGTTTATGTGTCTCGTAAGTTTTGGTCCAGCTACCCCGGCCTGGTTGTCTGCTGTGCTGTCTGTCATTCTTGCATCCATTGACATTCAAACTGAGCCGCTGTGGTTCTTCATGTTTTTCAATTAGAGATCACTTCAAACCAGCCTGTTTAGAATTTAAACAGCCAGTCGTCCCTGTTTATATAACCCAGAACCATTGGAAAAGCTAAAAACTAAAGAGTCGCATAAATCTTTATAATGACGCACTCAAAAATAAAAGATGTTTACTATGAGCTGCAGCGGATCATAAGAGAAATGTTCGACTCATCCCAACAGGTGTCCCCCCACAGGCTCTGTCAGAAAAAAAAACAAAAAAACAAAAACACCCAGTGGTAGCACTAAATAACCCAAAAGGCTCGCATTTTTCCAATCACAACAGAGGTGTCATTTACGCCCCCATCACCAGGCGTGACCTGGACCCAGACTGAGCCCCGAGGAGACACACTATTGATCCACGTAGCCAAGAAAGCCAGCTGCCATTAAAGCCATGACAGTGGAACTGTACGGCATCGATCGGCAGGGCCGGGGCCACACCATATTATTTATAGAGGAGAGCTCCATCCTCTTACTCTCTTATGTCTGATAATTGATGGCAAGTGGGGCCTTGCTTCCTACCCTGACCCTGACAAACTGAAAGTCTGATGGATTACATCTAACACAATTATGATTGATATTATCAGATTACGGCATGCACGACACAACATGGCAGCTGAGCAGAGCTGAGGCATTCGCTCTGTCAGGACGTCTGCCTCAACTCCTCCGCTGGGAAATGGAAACTCTGCAGTCAAGATGCATTTTGTTGTAACATCAGAGCTTGTGCTTTTATGAGACAAAGCATAAATTCTGAAGCGCAAGGAGATTTATAGTCTAAAGATATTGTAGCAGTTAAGTTATATCTGTAATGTAATAATCAGGACCTTTATCACAATTTTACAGATACAGGGAGACTCCTATATCTCTTAGATTAAGATCTTTCCAACATCACTATGATGAATACACTGCAGTCAAGGAATATTTGAGGTAAACACTAATAATTAATGTAATCAATGACTTGATTTTATTATTGATTAACCCAAGGTCCACTTTCTGAAGATTTAATTAAGTAGTGCAACAGCTAAGGGGAACTTTATTTATAGGAAGCTTAACATTCAGAGCATTCCTCAAACTGATTAAAAGTCTGACTTTTATCAAAAGTTTACTAGTCTTTCTGGAGTTTAAAGACGGACGTTTAATGGACTTGAATTTTTAGTTCTATTGTCTTCTGTAAATTTCAGATGCAGATGTTTGGGAAATGTAAAAATAGAGGAATTCAAGGTTGTGGAAACATTGTTTCTCAGAACTAACAGGAGTTTCCTTCAGTTCTGGGATTATGTCATCCGGTGGGATTGTCATCTTCCAAGAGCAGCTCCGTCAGCACGGATGTTGGATGTCCAGGCAGTGGTTCACTTTCAATTCAGAACTGGGTTAAACTGGAAAATGCAAAACATATAGCAAGAGTTTTACACGAGACTAGATTAAAACAGCAAAGTGCACACACCAAACAAAAACATTTGCTGCAAAACAATCTGATAGATGAAACTGGTTTTGTGTAAGTCTTAGAAATCAGCTGCTTCCGAGGGAAGGAACCATCATCAGGGCATGATCAACCAATCAAAGGCAAACTTTCAGAAACTTGCAGCAACGTCGCACTAAACAAACACATTACGATAAAATAGATGCTATTGTTCTTTCAACATTTGTTAGATTCATGTCCTATTGATTAAAAAGGGGAGCTTAATTACGATTGTTTGACTTTTGAAAAAAATTAGATATTCTCAGTCGATCAAATTTTAACTCCACAGCACTACAAATCAGTCACTACTAAACCAAAGTGCTTTCCATCAGTGCAGTAATAAAAAACACAGACTAGAATAAAAACAGATATATTGGTTGAAAAATAAAAGCCTGAGTGCAACTATCTGCATATCGCAGTTCTGAAAATGTGTTTTTAAGCTCAGCTTTAAACAAATGTAGATTATCGGTGGTTATGAATTTCATAGCTTTGGACCAGATGCAGCAAACGAACGGACAACTCGCTGTTTGGACTTTGACCTGGAAACTTCCAGAAGATGTTGATCAGCAGACCAAAGAGCTCTAGCTAATGTGCTTGTAAAAGATCACATAAACAGGAAGGTGCAATGCCATTAACAACTTTGAAAACAAACATTAAAAGTTTAGAATCAACTCTAGGATGTACTGCGTCAGCGGAGGGAAAAAAAAAATACAGGAGTGATGTGGCTGTGTCTCCTGGCGTTAGTCAACTTTTTCATGCAACACTTCTTTTCTAAGCTTCCCTTTGAGGTCATAAAAATACCCTTAATATTTTTCTGTAGTTGTGGCTACATCTACAATGTCAGTCAATGAGATTTTAAAGGGTTTTGAAGAAACGTAGTGTTTAGAAGGAGTGTGTGAGTGCTCAGTACAGGATGTCTCGGCTTGTTTTCACTTATGCATATTATAGTGGTTAGAAGGCAGGATGATTGCAAAACCACCTTTCCATCTGAAGGCGTGATAATATCCTCACAGCAGACTTTGTTTGACTCGAGTAAATAGTAGGTTTGCTGAAATTAAAGTTGGTGCATTCCCTTCATTGATTTATTTCCACCACATTTATACGACTCCCCAAGCGTAATGATCGGATTGAGCACTTCACATTTTCTTCCACCTCAATAAGTTAACAT
Source organism: Poecilia formosa (assembly GCF_000485575.1). Classification (NCBI taxonomy): domain Eukaryota; kingdom Metazoa; phylum Chordata; class Actinopteri; order Cyprinodontiformes; family Poeciliidae; genus Poecilia; species Poecilia formosa. The sequence goes on along the minus strand of NW_006799985.1, from coordinate 1,003,062 downwards.
TGTTTAATGCTTTTTTTTTGTGATTTCCCTTTTTTTCCTTTGGAAGAGAGAAAAAAATATTAAAAAAATAAAAACACAACCTCTGTCATGAGAGATGGATTTAAATAATTAGGCCAGAAACGCTTTCATCTTTAATATAATTTTCTGAACCTTGAAGGAATGATTATTTCAGAGATCATGTTGTAATAATATTAGCTAAAACTGGAGCAGGAACCTGAGAAAACAGGGAGTTTTTCCACACAGAATACCTGACACTTAATTTTGCATGTTTTGATTCACAGTTCGAGTGTTTGCACCCGAGTGCGGGGAAGCTTGTCTACGCTCGTTTGCAGAACTGTGAAAGTTCGACTCCAGACAAGACATGGTGAAAGCGCCGCATTCACAAGGCCACAGCGCAGCACAGACTCTTCCTGTCCCATCAATGACCAGCGTACCGCTCCCAATCCATTTCTTTATATGCTATTATTATGAGGTTTGCTTGCAGTTTTCCCCTCCTCCTAATCCAATTACCCTGAAGGACTATAATGCAATTTAGACATTGTTTATTATTCAGTTAGAGGACATATCTTTCCTTCTCAAACATGCAACGCTTGCCCTTAAAGCCGTTTTATGGCTGAGAAGTTTTCTGCATTCTGCCGAGATCATCGTGATGGGGAATTGAATTAACATGACAGAAGGAGTAGCTCCTTACGAGGCTTAAACTGTAACGACAAGCCCGTTAAAATTCATTTTCCACTCTGATTGGATTTAGCGCACTCATCACTGCCTCACAGATATGCCTGTTCTTCATTCATATTTGAGAGAACAAGAGGAAAAAAAAGAGAAAAAAACATAAATCTCACAAATTGGTTCCTGTCTGTTCTTGTTAAAATGATGGAGATTTATGGCTCAACTGAAGAACAGGGGCCTCAACCGCTCTCTTGTCCTCGCCGGGATCCGATTCCTAAGTACGGCAAACAAAAACTTTTTGACTCGACAATTGTTACAGCACTTGTAGAAAATTAAATTAAATCTCCATTACTCTTCTGGGAGATTTTATGCCAACTTAATTGGAAAAAATAACATTCCTATTAGATGTGAATGGTGGATAAAAAGTGAAGGACGTCTCCACTTTGTGGGGCTTTCTCTTTCTGCGTCTAAATCACTTCTTTACAGTATACGGGCTGACTTCTGCTTCATGTGTGAGAGTAACTGTTTACAGTTAGCATTTACAGAAAGGACGTGTTAAATGATGCCAAGTTGTATTGCAGAACATAAAATGCATACCCATTTGGAAGTAAGTGTGCAGCTCACATATATCTGCAGTTTCCTGAATCAGTGGTGCAGCAGAGGAGGAGACCTACTCTCCTGCTGCTTCTGGGCTGTTTGCTAGAGCCAAAAGCATTTTAACACCTGTACTCCTGGCCAAGTCCTTTAGCATGGACCACGCCATAATGAGCTGCTAAGGAGCTTAAGGGGGGAAGAAAAACGACTGAGGAAAACATAAAAATGTCCCCATTCAAACAAAAGGTGTGTGCTGCACTCCTGTTAATCATTGTGATTTTATTGGCCCTCCTCATTGGTGATATTTGATTTCATTTTTCACTTTAGCAAAAAAGATGGGAGGTCTCATATGTATGGTCAACATATGGCACATATTAGATTACACATATATTGTGTTTTGTTTGGGCGGTGTCATCTTTCTCACCCAGAAGCTTCATGCAACATATGTCCTTCCTCATTACTCATATCGCGCCAGCTATTGAAGAATATCTGGTTTCTGATACTTTCAGTGCTTCTTATCTTCAAAATGCAACACTTGATCTGAGAATAAAGAAGAAAGAAGTGTGACTCAAATATGCATTTATTCAGTAATTAAATAAGCTAACAGTCAGACAACCACTTGAGCCACCACTGTTTGCTTTTGTAAATTCACCTGAATTTTTTAAGCTTCTACCTGTAACTTTTTATTTAATAGTAGTCGCCTTCTATCCTTTTCAGGTAGGCGACAACAAAACTGTAAACTTATTATTTCAAAGGTATTTACTGGTTTGTGAAAAGTTTAACTGAACCTAACTATGAAACATATTTGGTAAAATATGGAATAATAACTGCAAGGCAAGTAGATAAAAAAAAAAATCTGAACTCTTTGGTCTATTGGTTGTTTCCGAACCTCATGCGGGAGGTTATTGTGAAAATCTGATTTCTTCCAATATTTTAACAATTAGGCAAATTGTTCTAGATAATAGCATAACATTCAGTTAAAACAGATCAATAGTTTTTAAAACTGTCTGCTTTTTTTATAACACATCTAATAGTATAATTCAAATATATGTCAGCATGTTATTATTTGTTAATTACTACTTAGCATGACCCACATCAAATACATTTGCATTTCACTTTACCTTTTTTTCATTTAGAGTGTGACTCACATGTTGCTGTTTAAAATGAACCGTCTTCAAAAGCTGCCATGTATTAAACGCTATTTTTTTCCTTCCAAAATTCTAACTGAAAATGAAATACAAATATTACAAATGCTTTGATTCAATAACGAACCATCTCTGGTCCGTCACCATGATCCCATATACAACACATTTATTGCTCACTTTGAAAGTGTTAAATATTTTAGCCCCATCTTAACTATAAGGTCTACTAAAACTTTGTCTCTTTTCCTATGACTGATTGTGTATAAGAAGCTAAATAGTTTTTAGCAATCTAAACTCTGTTTTATTTACTTTCTTTATTATTTATTTAATATGCATTATCTATTTTGATTATTGGTGTGAATGTGAAGCATTTGGATCATTTGCTGTTGGTTTTAAATGTGCCATATTAATAAACTTGTCATTGACATCAAGAGTATTATCTCAACTTTTATGAAACTATCAAGTCTTGATGAGACAGTCATTTTGTGTTTATACACTCATGGTATAAGTGTCTCAGACTAAAATATAAAACTTCTTGGCTCTTGTAGCATTGTTGTGGAGTTGATGCACACAACCTCCACTGCTGCTGTGGAGGGAAAAAATTACTGGACTTACTGGCATAACACTTGGATGAAAGGAGACACCAGACACCTCTGGAAGTCACATAAACATATAATATGCTATTATATGACAACCATGATAATGTGTCTGAATTCCCTTAACCTTTCTACCCGAATCATCAATTGTCTTGTGCTCATCTTCATCTAAATTGCATTATGAAGGCAAAATGCAGTCCAATACATCATCAGTGCAGCAAGTAATCCAGCTTATCAGCACCCAGAGGCTAATAAGACCTATTTTTTTAATGTAAGAATTGTACATTGACAAACGGATTGCATTTACTTCCTTCTACCTTGCTTATTATCAGCAACCTGTAATATAAATATGCAAATCCACTGCTTGAACTTTACAATCCTCCGTTGAGGCTATTCATCTCCTTTAAAGTGTTCATTTCCATGTGGAGAGCCCCCATGCATCAAGCTGTGTCATTTTGAAAGCAAATATTAATCAATTTTGCATTGTGCGTTGGCCCAGAGCAGTGTGTAATATATGATGCGCCTGTGCTAGGACAGATGCATGCAAACGCTCCTCCAGTCAAACTTCTGATAACTGGGAACTGGCTGTACCATTATATGGTATCATTAAGCTTTATCTCCACAGTCACACGGGCGCTGTCCGGTCTCACTCTGGAGCCTTTCTTTAAACTGCTTTGTTTTCCAGAGAACAGAAGTATGATCTAATGCTAATTTACTTCAGCATCTCTTGCTTAAAAATTAGATTAAAATACTGAAGCAAGATTAAATGCAACCAGGTTTTAGTTATGTGGGGAGTAAGGATGACTTTGAAGAAAGCTAATCTTATATTATTTTGATTGGAAATGGAAGTCAAGGGTTTATGTTAAACACTGTGGTAAAATCAGACATTTTGGACCAATGCAAGAACAGTTAATAAAAGTTTGTAAAGAGAATGCTAACATTTCACCTTTGAAGACAAAATGTGCAGTTAATACTAATGTTGCTATAAATAGTACATCTAAATTCAGACTTTTCTTTTCAAAGCAGTAAATATAGTTTGGACTTTGAGTGAAATAAAAACTTGCAATAAGAAGAAAATAAAACACGACAAAGTGATGAAATTCATTTGGCTGTAAACACAGCAAGGTCTGACAGAGCAGCGTTGTGCCACTGTGGATTTGACAAGCTATCATATTGAGTAGTACCACATTAGGATAGTCTGGCTGGTCATTGCGAGTCGCGTGACAGGCCTTTCCAAGCAATTTGACAGAATGAAATAACAATCCTGATAAAGCCAGGCTAGCAACTAAGTTAAAAAAGGAGAAAGAGCATACAGCAAATACAGCAGCCTGGCCCATTTCCCTAAGGGCTCCCTCCTACTCAATAGTGTCAGACACGGCAGACAAACGATGATAAAGTGATCCTCTCATGACTTTGACAGGCAGGAAAAGACAGCAGCAAGGCCTGCCCATGCAATAACGCCAGTCAAGCAGGCTCAAAGAAGAGCAATGAGACACTTTTCATGTGTAAGAGCACAATCAAAGCGACCACCTACGCCTGAAATCATCTCCCTAATTATTGCCAGTGACCTGTTAATAAAGAAAAGCATATTGTTGCTGTCTGTTCAGGAAGGTTTGTTACCTTTCAAAGAGTCCCTTGAGGAGAAAACATGATTTAAGCAATGCTTTTTCCACCATGTCATAGTGTATTACAATTTAAAGTTTTCCCGCTCCGTTTTAGAGCACCTTTTGGATTGAATTCCAGCCAGAAACGGGTTAAAGTACAACAACTCTGGTGGGGAACCGTAGCTCAAATGTTGTAAAAGCCCAAGAGTTGACTGAGTTTACTTTTCCTACCTGACAGTGAGGAAGAGTAGATTTGAATGGGTACCAAAAATGCAACATTTGTTACATTTTCAGCTGCTGCAAGTTGCTTTCACACTGTAATATGTCAAACAAACCAAACCCTTTGAGCTACCTCTTCCTCTTCTGCACTGCACCAAGAACCACAGAAGGTAACGACACCAAAACCTTTGAAGAAGACAATGTGCGCAACTTCCTTCATCACAAAATGTAAACAAAATAGAGTAGCATCAGATTTTAGTGGTCGCAGGATTTTTCTTTCCTCTTTGTTAAAAGACCACAAATATTTCTCTCACTAGTACGAGACTAGTGAGTTTGTTTTGTTTTGTTTTGGTTGTATTTACCCAGAACACCCTGCACACTACGGTCCACTTGCATTCGGTCCGCTTGCATTCACATATGCATTCGAACCGCACCAGAGTTCACTTTAATGGAATCGAGACTCAGGTTTTTAGGCAGACCAGTTCACTGTTTTAATCTGCGTCAGAGTTTGATTGCGCATTCCCACCTCCCCAAGCAAACCGGCCTTTATAGACAAACAGGCCAGAGTTTGATTAAAGCAGACTGAACTTGGCTGGTGTGAATACACCCTCAGACATGATGTCTATCGACTTGAGTTCAAAAACAAAACAGTTCTCATGTAATTAGAGATGAAACCCATTCACTACATGTGTCATAGAACACTGCTCTGGAAAGTAATGTGCATATTCTGTGTTCTGAGTTTTATTTATTAGCTTAAAACATTTATGTTCTTTACTTGAGAACTTGTAGGCTCTTTCAAGGAATTAAAAGTGATAAGGGTTTTTTTAAACTTGGTAGCCTCCAAGGTCTTCCAGTGTAACTCTGTGCTGTCAGTTGTTGTAACCCAGCATCAACGTGAATGCCTAACTATGTTCTTTCTTTAACTAAAAAAAGAAATCATGTTAATATACTGGTACACTATTAATTTTAGTCATCTTAGACAAATCCCTTTAGTCATTGTCCCCTTTGGTCTACCAAGTGATCTTAACACGTGCATAAAAGAAGCTTATTTTACTTGACAAAGCAACAGGGCCAACAGAAGACTTGCTGAGCCAGAAGGTTGAGTTTGTAATATCAAAGGGACACCCCAATTGTGTCGAGGAGCCGACAGCACCAACACAAGCAGTCCATTTCTCTGTTAATTATAGTCATATTGCTGTATTGAAGTCCACTGTTCCTTAACATATTCTTTGCTCTGGATCCCTTTTGTCTCAGATAATGGAATGTCAGCTCTGTGTGATTCCTGTGTGTTGCAGTGTTGATCAAAGTGACCTCTGCACCCTTTTGCTCTTGCAAATCAATACACGCACTCAACGCGAGCTGACAGAGGCAGGCACAACATATAATAAATGACAATTCCCCGGCACCGTGGCAGGAGCATATCTGACAGCCACTGCTCATGGCAGTCATTTTCATGTGATGCCAAGCTGTTATGTTCAAAGTGGGATTCATTTGCCAACACTGCTTCACACAGATGCTGATATTACAAGGCTGACTTGTAAGCACCTCATCCCCCAGTCATACGTTCCCACTGAAGCTGTCCCGGACAAGTGCTGACAGAGACAGCGGTATTACAGTTGTATCTTTTTATTGTTGTTGTCTTTCAAAGGGAGCTTATATTGAAAGCAATTTTCCTCTTAAGGGAGCAAATTGTTCACAGAAAATTGTAACTGCCATCGCTTGGAGATGATTGGATGCATCTTTTGGGTGCTGGCAGCAAAGAATGGAAGGATTTCATATGCAGGAGGAGAGAGGAAGTAGAAGGGGGGGGGGGGAAGAACAGCACATATTAAAGAATGTGTTGAGAAAAATGAGCGTGAATCTTCACACACTCCGGATGATGGAAATGGCTGCTGTTTTGCCAGGTGGTGGTGGGGAAAGAAATCTGATGTGGGGGGTTTGTGTTGTTACAAAGAGGTAGTGGCAATGTGAAGAGGGCTCTGGAGTTGTACTTTTTTTTTTTTTATCTATATCTTGAGTCAGCCTGGAGAATGGAAATACTGTTATTCTGCTGTCCCGGAATATACTTAAACAGTTTTCTGATATATAAACATCATTCCAGTGAAAAGTAAAAGCCTTCTTACTCCCTCCAACACAAGACACAGCAAAACTGTGACAGCATAAAGAAAAAATCAACAACATTGAAAAATGTTCCATTAGATTATTTAGCAATAGTTAACATGTCTAACTTACTGCTATAGATTGCTAAAATGCTAATGCAAAGTGAATAATTGGCATTTGTGCTGTAAAACTAGACCAATTAAACTGATATGCACAAGCTTTGGGGTGGTCTCTGTTTGGGCCACTTCTGTCTTTTACAACACGGATCTAAAGAAGTTTTTAAAATATTAAGGAAAAAGTGGTTACTAAACTAGGGATATTTTTTGCAGATAAAGAAAGTAATCAGTTTTTAAAGAAAAGTTCATTGGTTTGGCAATCATTTGTGGCAGAATTAAATATTTTATCTGCATCAATTTCTTGCACAACTTTACCTCCTGAGTTTGCTCTGGTTTTATTTATTTCAGCTTTGTTTTATTTTTCTTATTTCTTGCAAGATATAATTTTTTTTATAGATGTTTATTAAACCAGAGATAAGTTTCCCAGAGAGCAGACAGTTTTAAACTGGTTGGTTAAATTGGGTGTAGCATGGAGAAACATTGGTGTCACAGTATGAATGAAATGTTGCTTTTATGCCAGATGTGATTTGACCATAGATGAGTTAAAGCAGGAGTTCAGACCCATGGCATTGGCATTGTGCTAGGTCCAAGAAAATAAATTGTAAATAAATGAAATGACCTGTTTAGACCCGTAAATGCACAGTATTATAAATCTAAGTAACCAACAAGTTCCATTAGAATTTAAAGATTGTTCCCTGTAAGATCACAAAAAAATGCTAATAAAGTATAAAGTAAGTTCAGGAAAAGTATCTGAAAAAGTGCATAACATTTAGTGCAAAAGTACCTTGTAAGTTCTGGAAAGCAATAGGTAAGTTCCCTCTAGGATCTCAGACAAATACATAATAAGTGCTGGTAAGTATGGTATCTGTCTATTAAGTAACCACTAGGTTTGGGCAAAGTACCAACATTTAGTGCTCCTAAAATATTGTTTTTAGAAGAAAAATTAATGTCAAAAGTATGGTACCAGAAATAGATTAAAAAAAAATAACTATGCAAAAAAAGTGTGAACACAAAGTTTATCAGCTGGAGTCAGTAACATTATCTTCATTTGTTCCCGGTCTGCTCCCCTTTCTGTATCGACACCAACAGGTCCCTGCAGCTGCTGCTAATTGCCCACAATCCTGACAGTTCTCTAACAATGGACAGAATGAATTATGAAAGTGGCAGAACCGACCCAAACCCCCTGTGCGCACGCATCCACACCTCCAAGCAACTCTGTTTGTTTTGCGCAAGCCTGACTCATCCATTAGGGGTTATTGTTTTCTCCAAACATGACATTGATTCAATTTAGCAGCAATCAATTTCAAATGGTTCTGACATTCAGATATGACCTTAAAGCCTGGCAGACCAAAGAACTATGATTAGGATTAAACTTTTGTTAATGAGGTGATTTCTCTTCACATGGCTCTGTGTGACACCGTGGAACAGGAGTGGTCAGTAAAAATTAGATCAATTATTGGGAATGAAACCGCTTTAACTTGATTACCCCTGCTCTTGCTAATTTGTGTAATTAATAACCTTCTCTGAGGTGCAGCGAACAGTTTATTAATAACAATCTATATCTGTGCTCTGTAATGAAACGGCAGGGGCCGGGGCCATCCTTACTGCAGGTAATGTCACAATCAATGGTGTCCAACACACATGTTAATTACAGCAGTTATTAATTGTTACAGTTGAATCTGAATGCTACATGCTGTCACCTCCTTTGTCCTATTATGTATAGCAATCAGTGGATTGAAAATGGCAAATCTAATTAGCCATTCAGCGAGCAGGCTGGGAATCCAAATGAGACGGTATCGCCCCTGACAGCTGGCAGCTGAGGCGCCGCTCACACTGGGCCGCGAACAAAACCAGCATTATCCACTGCCCCGGGAACAACAGGAAAAGGCATGTATCGCAAACTAATAAATACATTCACAGCAGCGGCCTGCCATATCACACAATGGTCTAATGAAATGCCTGCTTGATGCCTTTGTTTGGGTACAAGGAGTGTTTATGCATTTATCTGTACAGGGAGCACCTCGTCCATCCAGCAAGCGGTCGTTTTCCTGGGCAAGACAGAGACTGTGCCAACTGGGACTCATGGTAAAAAGAAATTAAATTATATAACATACAGTTGTATGGAAATAGGCAGCTTGTGTTCACTATTTGTTGTTGTTGTTGTTGTTGTTGTTTGAAGAGTAATTTAACAGCCTGGAAGTTAAGCTAAATTAATTTTAAAAATTGTAGTTCTTTTAATCATTGGCATTAATGTTGGTCTTAAAGTGACAAAACAGGAATCGTCCGTTGCTGCGAGTAATGACCCTAACCCTAACCCTCAGAACAATACAATAAATCAATTGTACATTGATCCACATGTGACCCCATTTGACAATCAAAAGTGTCGTTGATTAAATTTGCCTGATCTGCCACTGTTTCTTATTTTTTTAAGAGTAAAGAAAGAGATTAGAAAAGGTCATTGATAAGGAGAGCAGGACATAGTTCACTTCATTCAATTTAGCATGGATGACCAAGTGGATAAGAGTATGTATAATTTCAACAAAAAAAGAAAGAAAGAAAGAAAGAAAGAAACTCACCGTTTAGTTCACTGTTCTCTGACCAAAAGATGTGGATTGTTCATTGTCTTCACATGAGATATAAAGGGTGTGGATAACCTTTTGAAAGGAATTATTCACCTCATTTCAGCTTTATTATCTTAAAATCATTATCTTTAAACTACATAGAAACATCAGCGGCATTCTACATATTACAGCTACTCTACTAATGAACATAAAGTCCTGTTCTACTCTTAAGAGTCTAACCAGGGGGGCATTCTGTTTTAATAACAAATATATGCAGACAATGAAAACACGACTGCGTAATGAGGGAACATACTGTCTCTTAGTTTAATTTTGTGTTCTCTTTATACTTAGTCAGATTATCCAAGTTTCAAGCTGTAAAATAAAACAAGAAGTTGAAATTCCGACAGCGAAAGTCGGAGATCGCTGAGGAACCCAGAGTATCCAGTATGGCTGCCATGCACTCATGTAGTGGAAACTGCCATTATTAGCTATTTATTTGTGCTTCTCATGGTTTGCATGTCATTAAGATAGAGGAGTACTAAGTGTTATAAAATATCTATTAGTATATATATTATTTTGATGTTTGAACACATAAAATGAATGACTCCTATCAGCTTGTGCTGCTAACACCAAAACACTGGTAACTAGGATGCTATGAAGTCCTTCCCAGCTCCGATTTCCAAGATAAAATTTAAAAAAGTTAAACAATACCCAAGTAAAAATATCCATGTGAAAGAGCAGATTTTTTGGAATAGAACAAGAAAAATGTGGATACCAAGAGAACACAGTATGCATGTGGGAAAGTCTATTCTGGTTACACTGCATATCATCTTAAACACACCATTCTCACAGTGGAACATGGTGGTGTCTGTATCATGGTGTGGGGATGCTTTTCTTCACCAGGGAGGGGAAAGTTGGCCCGAGTTTATGGGAAGACGAACGGTCCAGTCCTATAAGAAAACTTGTAAGACACACCAGCCTGAGCATCAGGTGGTGGTCAACATTTTCAGTGGATAATGACCCAAAACATTTACCCAGAACTACAATCGAATGTTTTAGACCAAGTTATTTTAAAACTTGATCTAATGTCCACATTTATATCCAATTGAAAATTTGTGGCTAAACATGACGATTGATCTCCAAAGATGCTTTTGCTCCAATGTGACAAAGCTTCAGCTACTTTCCTAAGAAGAACAGGAAAAATCTCCAGTTTCTAGAGACATTTCCAATAGACGCGCTGCAGGAAAATGTAGAATCATCTTTCTTGCACTTCATAATTATGATCTACATTGTGCTGCTTTATCACATACAATTCATACAAATGTAAGCTCCTGCTGGTTGTAATATAAACTTTGTAAATCATTTGTTTGAGACCTGCTTGTAAGACAGAAAGGTGTTCACTTTCTAATAGATCCTGCACACACACCCACACACGCATGCACACACACGCATGGCGGTTCATGTTTAAAGAAGACAGCGGGTTCTGTCCTCTTCCAGAGGCACCTGTAAATAATGCAGTGCTAAAGGTGGCAGCCAGGCAGGAATTAGAAGGTGAGCAGGTGGAGGGACCCCCACCCCAACACCAACCCCACTGCAACACAGCTTCATGCCAAGTCTCACTTTCAGCCTCACCATCCATATTCTTAACACCACAGGTGCTGAGCACCACCGCTGCAGGCCCTACAGGGGGGGCCGCCGGCCTCTCCGCTCATCGTACTCAAAGCAGTGATGGGCAATAAAAACACTTCCCACCTTAAGTGAAAGATACGACTTTAAATATTTTACACACATTCTGCATATGCAATTTATCCACACCTGGCTCTCAGGAGCAACATCTGGTAGCTGTTGCTTTAGGGGCAATTAATTCTTCATCCAAGTGTACAGGTCCTTTCTGAAAATGCGGAAGAATGACTTATGTTTCACTTAGATGAGTTCAAGTTTCACAGAGTAGTCAGTTAAAAACCATAAGATACATTCAAAGGGCCAATTCTTTGGTGCAATAGATTCTATGTGTTTGCAAAAACTTAAGGTTCAGTCATGCAGTGACCCTCCATAAAAAGTTCAATTTGTCCTTACTAGTGGTGTTTGGTGGTTGGACAAACACATGAACACAGATGAACTATAAAAGTAAGTAAACAGAACAAAAACATCTTAAAATACAACACAAACCAAAATAATGTTTTTTTTTCCACTTTCTTCTACGCAACATGTCTATTGTTGTATATGTGACCTTCTTTTGCATTAATTACTACAACACCGTTTTGCACATCTAGTTGCTTGGAAGACTGTTAACCTCGTTTTCTGCACAGATTGGATATACAAGGTATTTTGCATGGACAAACATTAAACCTGAAAAAGTTTTTCACCTTTTTTCATTAAATCCTCCATCAACGTCATGATTTAGACTAGGGCTACAAGAAGATCTAAAAAGTCAAATGTCTATTTTCTTTATTAAGGAAATCAAGTCATCCAAGTCAAACTGGCGTAATATGAAAAAGTTATTGTTTTCTCTTGTTAAATCACGTATTAAATGTGTTTACCCACATTTTTTGGAAACTTGAAATCTAAAGTAGGATAAAAAAAAATCTTAGAAAGCAACAAATCATCATTCATTCCAAAGAAATTCAAGAATAGATGAAAACCAAAGTCATTGATATGTATAAATCTAAAGAGTTATAAACACAGAGGTCAAAAATTTTACCGATCCCTTCATAAAACCCTCATTTAACAAAACAGCTCTTGAATTTACTCTTTGTCTAATTTTAAAATTTGTTTGATGAAACATTTCCCTTAAGAAAAATATATCTGTAAGTATATATAGTGTGCCTAAATGATATCCAATAACAGATGAGCAAACTGAGCACAAACCATGACATCACCACCATCATGTTTCACAGACAAAGTTTTTCCCTGTCGTGATCTTGGTGCTTCACTCACTCAACACGGTGACCAACATGGTGACTGGACCGTGTGCGTCATGGCTGCCCATTGACTTTTCCCACATCTTTAACAGAGCTCCCAAAAAATAATTAGACCAATTCATTTTTAGGGTGTTTCTTATATAAAATAACCAGCAGATGCTCAAATTACATCTTATTGATTTGGATAACTTTAACTGCCCAACAAAGAAGTTTATTAGTTATTTTTTTATTTTTTTTTTTTTTATTTTTTTACTTTGCACTGAAGATAGTCACAACATTTTTGTCTGAATCATATTTTTACAACTTGCATAAAAACCTGGAAGATCCTATTTTTACTTTTCATAAATATGCAAGATTTATTGTAACATTTCTCAAACCACAATCGGATACAAAGGGGATTATTAGCACATAATCAGTTTCGCATGTATAACCGATAGGAGACATGTGAGAAGGGGTGGTGACAAAAATGTTCATTTTGTGTCCTTACAACACAGAGGCCAGAGGCAGCGGGGTCCTTCTGCTGATGAATCAAATGGATAGGTCTGCCTAATGCCTGGGCGTAATTTTGGAGGAGGCATGTGTCTGTGGAAAAGAAACCGATCAGGATAATGGTGAAAAATAACCGTCCTCCAAGGCCTGGAGGAAAAGAAACACATCTAAAGCTCAGATTTTTAGACAGCTTGAAGTGACCGAGTAAGTGCAGAGTTAATACTTTTGGCAATAAACATTTAGGTTGATTACACCACTTTGACTTCATCAGAAACTGACCTTTGAAGACACTAAATAAAACCAGTTACTGTGATGGAGTTGAAACAACATCGAAGTGGTATATTGGGTTAGGACTGATTCGCTTAAAAACATTCATGCTGCACTCTTTTTCATCTTTAGTGGTGGAAATCACTGCTTTCCTGTTGTCTGAGTGGCCTTAAACATTTACCTTCCTCCTGTGCTGATAGGATTCCTTTGTTTATTGCTGTCTTTTCCCATGGGAATGAAAGCAGATGTAGAGTTCAATGCTAAGTGTGAAGTGCCCTGCATTCCCATGTACTGTATAACAACTTGGGACACCAAAGAGCCTTAATAAATGCTGTTTGCTTTGACCACACTGCCACCAAGGCCTGTGTCTGATGGTATGGAAGTGAGAGCTGCAGCAATGAATTTTTTAGATTAGGTTAAAAGAGAACAAAACAGTCCTCCGTCAGTGAGAAATAACAGGGAACATTTCTAAATCTGCACCAAAATAAGAGTTTCTGTTTTGAGAGAATTTTACAGTTTAAGGTCAAGAAAGATTTGTTGAAATTGAAATTACTGGAACCTTCCTCAGTTCATGGACAATCATAATGCATTTCCCCCCGTTTCGAATCTGCGTGTTTGGGTTTGGCGGTTGTTTGGGCGAAGCTCAGAGCAGGTGAGGTCAGACCGCAGTGCCGCCGTTCGTCGCCGGCTTGCGAGGAGGGCGGGGCTGAGGCGCTGGACGGACACCGGTTGTGGTGGTTGTTTATCATAAACACAGCCTAGCCCAGAGAGGTCCATCTGCTTTGATTTTATTTAGTGATTCCCCCCAGGGACCCTGAGCTGGAGTGAGAATAACAATACTCGAGCCCATCTGTTCCTGTAGAAACCAGCCCCGGCTAAATTACCGCACACTACGAGCGGCTGGCATATGCTGTGGCATAAAGCTACAAGAGGGCATTGTGCGCCAGCTGTTCTGTTGACAAATACTTATCTGGCACTTCTGAACTCAGCTTGCTGAGCTGGTTTCAAGTTTGACTCCAAACTAAACAGCGTAAGGTGTTAGAAAGGGTTCCTGAGGGGAAGGGAAGGGAGGGGCGGTGAAGAGTGTGTGTAATACATGCTGATTTATCCCTGGGTATCATTTTGTCAGAGACCGTCTGGGGAATTGGGTCACTGGATGAAGATTTAATCTGAACATACAGGGCAGATAGTCGACTGAAGCCCGCCAAGTGGGCAAAACAGACAACATCTTATCTTTGTTATCCTCCAGTTAGAAAAACAGATTGTGATCATATTGTTATTGTGTTTACAGCTCAGTGGATGATCTTCATCCAAAGACCTAAAGTAGGCTCTATCGTCGTAATCTGATCTCTATAGAGAGAAATAAAAATGTACAAGAGGCTTAGGAAGATTCACACACACATTCTAAATAATAGCTAATATTATCCTGCAGAAGTATTAATTCTGGACCGTATATGAAAGATTAAGACAAAACGATGCCTAATGGAAAAGAGGAAGTACAGTTAAAACAATAATTATTGACACTTTGTCAGTTTTTCTTTGAAAACAGCTGAAGCTGTATAGAGATCATTTGGGAACGGACAGATTCTCAAATAGGTTTAGGTCTGGACTTCGACTGAAAATGCTTTCATCCAAATTATTACACTGTTGTTTTTGGAAGGTAAAGATGGACCACTATTCAGTCTCAGCCTCAAATAATTGTTCTTTTTTTTCAGGATTGCTCATCAATTAACTTTTTCTGCCTTTCCATACCAGTTTTAAACGTTTCTGCCTCTGCTGGAAAATGTTGCTGCCACCATCCTGTTTCAAAGAGTGAATAATATGTTCGAAGTGTTAGTATTACACAACACATCCTGTTTTGCATGCAGGCCAAAAAGTTCAATTTTAAGTGCATTAAATTTGTTTCAATACTTTCAGTGAATCGCCTGCTGAGTTCGTGACTGTTTGACCACAAATGTTCTCTGACAAACCTGTGAGGCCTTCACAGAGCATCTGGTTTTACACACATTTGCTCACATGTGCCTTCTTCATTGGATTTTAAATAGCCATTAGAATAAAGGGGGGGTGAATACAAAACTTTTCAAAAATCTGAAACTAACTTTAATTTAAAGTTAGTTTCATTTAAAGTGAAATTCACTTCCATTTCCTTTGGGATTCTTTAGCAAATACATTTTAAAAAAGGAGTTTTATCACTTTTTCTGTTCAACACCAGTCTGCTGCTATATATATTTTATCATATGCGGCATTGAACTTATTTGCCAGATGATTCATAATTTATCGATTAAATAAAGCTAACTGCAATAAAAGCCACAAGTAGCTAAACTTGAAGGCAAAAGTTTCCTTTCGTTGAAGGTGAATTGTCGCTATAGAAGTCCCTAATGTATTTACAACATCCAGCATACCCGTCAAAATGGGTTTTATTTGGCTAACATTTACAGGAAAAATCACTGACATTAAGCTTCCACTCGTTGCATGTGTCACACTGTACAGATGTAACACAAAAAAAAAACAAAAAAAAAAACATTAAAAACCCCAACTCTGAGCTTCCTGCCAGTGAATAAGGAGCCAATCAGCAATGAGCTCCAGCAGTGCAGGAAGTTTGTTCTGTCAGGATCCCTGCGACAGCAGACAAGACCACAGAGCCAAACAGATTGGTTATTTTTTAACCTCCTTTTGACTTTATACTCTTAAATCCATGATTAAGACATGATTAGGTTAAGAAAAATATCCAAACACGTATAGCTGAAGCCAAATATTCACATATAGTATAAAAAGTATGACAGTAAAGTTTCCTAAACTTTCCCATCATTAGGTCAGCAAGGATTACCTAAATTATTTCTATATGCTAAAGGCCAAAAATAACGGCATTAGTTTTTATTACTTTCTTCAAACTCAGAAGATGACATAAACTAAAGCGTCCATGCCTTTAAGCTATTTAGGGAAGCTCCGATGATGATGATGTCATGGCTTTGCAAGGCACACCTGTGGATGTATTTTAAGGCAACACACTCAAACACACACATCTGCCAAGACGTGTATGACATCAGCCAAGAGCTCTGGAAGATAATTGTAGACCTCCACATACTTGGTGCTTCCTTGGGTACAATTTCCAGATGCCAGACGGTGTCACGTTTATGGGCTCAAATAATAATACGCAATAAGGAACACAGTAACTAGTGACCATATTTTTCAGGGGAGAGGCAGGTTCTGTGTTCAAGAGATGAAGGTGTTGGGGTGGAATGTGTGCATCAGCCTAAAAGCAAAAGACTGTGAAATTAACTGGCTGAAGTTGGGCAGAGTGTTGTTATCCAAAGTGAAACAAGTTACTTTCCTTAAATATGCAGCCATGAAGAAGCCATTAGTCCAAAAGCAACATAAAAAGTCAAATTTAAGCTTACAAAAACTGACTTATTATTTCTGCCATTTAGCAAATAGAAATACTTACTGTAACCCAAATTGACCTCATTTATTGTCTTCATAGTGAAGAAAAAAGGTTTTGTTCTGTGTAAAATCTGATTTCAGCTGTTTTTATCTGATGCTGATGTCTGTAGTTTGCTGATTTCTGTGTGTGGTACAAACCAGTTGACCACTTAGGATCTAAATTCAGTTTTCTGCAAGTGGAACATAATCAAAGCAATGTTTGTCAGTTTTATTTCTTTAATAAAATGTCTTATTTAAATACACAGATATATGGTGTTCAAAGGTTACACCCATTGTGCCTCTTCATTTCTCGTCCTTTGTTAACTGATAATTGAGTCCCTGTTAACAATCAGTAGTTGCTATCAGACACCATAAAGTACAAACACTCACTTAAATATACAGTGAAAGAGGCCAAAGAGTACCCAACATCATCAACCCTGTTTCATTTTTTTCTGATTTTGTTAGGATTAGAGTTTAATAAATAATATTTGATCAGATCTGTTCTGTTATCTCGGGCCAGGCTGGAAGTATCACACGTCACACTTTCATTAAAGGCAGCAAGAGTCAATACTTTGCTTCTGTTGGAAATCAGGCCTGCCAGGACAGGCAGGAGAGGGGAGAAAGGCTTTGTAAACATAAAACATAATTCAGACTTCCTCGTTAACACAAAGAGCGAGACACTGCATTTCTTCACACCGCACACTCTCGACTTAGAGGAAAAACAGCCAGACTTCTCCAGTTTTTCACCTCATTGACCCTATGAATGCACAGAGTGGTCCACCAAGCAGCTTTACAATAGAAGCCATTGTACAAGTCTCCTTTCATGCATTTATCTACCACCTACTCTGCATTAGCAATGCAGGCCATTCTTTAGAGCAACAGCAGAGGAGCAAATTTGTATTCCGTAACAAAACGCTGATGTCTCCCTACCAACAAATTAGCACTCGGGTTTTCAAACGGGAGAGTGTACGAAAAAAACAAAACAAAACGTAAACGTTTCCTGATAGGTCCACTTGGAAATGGCAGAAAGGTGCTGAAGTTTGCGGCAAAGCGCGAGACTTTTACAAATGCTGCGTCTTATTCTGCAAATCATACACTGAAGGACATTTCTACAGATGATATGGAAATATGTAAACCAGTTCGCAAAGAGTATGGTCATAATGCGACTGCACACCGAGTTGACATCTAAACTGTTACTACCCAGAGAAATCTATGCTACCAAGAGATTTTGCACAAGGTTTTTAGAACAGCACGTAGAGGCTGGGTGAGGTTTTCCACACTGTGTTGCTTCCTTAATGTGCGATATGGAAAGCTCCCATGTATTACAGTGATTAAGAATAGCAGGACTCCTCTTTTCTTAAGGTAAATGAGGTGAGCATGGTCCTCCCACAGGCTCGATTTGTTTTTGTTGCACATGTTTAGTCAGCCACTGCGACGCAACGCGCCCCACAGCCCGTCGTCTCCATCCTCCCTCAACAGGGAGTGAATCCTCATAATGCCTACTTTCGCTTCATTAACCACTGCCGATGCTCAGCTGTGAGACACATGAAAGCTACATAGGACTACATAAGGAACACAATACTTTAAACTAACGCACAGTGCAAATAGGCTTCTCCCTTCTTTCGTCCATCTCCCTAACTTCCAGAAATGAGCCGGCTTTGAAGGAGAGGATTGCGCCAGATAGCGCCCCCTTCTGGCAAACAGCTTCTCTTCTATTAGTTCGGCCATAAAAGTTCTGGTCTTTCTCTGAACCGCCAGGCCTGAAGGAGTGGAGATGGAGCGGCAGAGGATGAAAGGCGGAGGCTTTAGGGAGAGGAATCTACTTGTAAAGGCTCATGGTTGGGCTCTGATACATGCACATGTAGGCGTCGCAGAGCAGACGTCGCGCCTGACCCTGGATGCTCTTGGGGTCTAAGGTGTGCAGCTCCTCTGGGGTCATTTTCAGGTAGGCTTCCACTTCAGGACAGGGAGACACCTGCGGTATGTTGAAACCATTCTGGCCTCCTGCAACACAAGATTTAACAGTCACTGTTAAATTTAGACGCTTCGAGAACTGATCAGTAACATGTATATAACTACTTATAAAGCTATGCATTTAAAAAGCAAGACTTAAGATGATGAACCTTTCCTTAAATTATTTACATTAAAGTTTCAGGACGCAGTAGGTTTTACAACATCCCAACGCTCTATGGGAGGTTGGAATGATGAGGATAATTAATGTTAAAAAAACCGTCCAGTAAAAATGTGAAACAGCACTGTGTCTCTGTAAGTGTAGGGTGGGTGATATGGAATTAAAACGCAATATTTTGTGCTGCCATAGTGTTAACGATGAAAGTGACAATCAGAAATATTTTTAGGTAACCGTATGACTGTGACTGCATGGCACAGCAATGATAGCCCCACAGGCACAAATGCTGCTCCTCAGAAACATACCCACTGGTAACGCACTTCTTTAGGACGCCAGTCACATAAAGAAAAGTGATTTGTTTCACTAAGCTGCACACAGTAACTGAATTTAATCATATTTTCACATGTACTGATGATGCTCTAATTGAAAAAAAACAAAACAAAAAAAAAAAAACAGTGGAGAAAATTATATATATATATATATATATATATATATATATATATATATATATATATATAAAAGAAAAATAAAACTTACAATCCCAAATTACAGTTTTTTGGAGAGTGTAACAACATTAATTTGAATTTGTTGTGACAAACAAAATCAAAATCTTTTTCGCAAGAAATTTATCACGATAATTGATAAACGATATGATAATTGCTCTCCCAAATTAAAGGAGTTAATTTAGGGAATAGATTTAATGATATCCTAAAAACAAGCAAAAATGTTTCTTTACATATAAAAATACTAAGTATGAATCAGTATGAGCAAGGATAAAATAAAAAAAAAGCAATCTAAACTTCTGTGTGATATGCAACTATTTTGTTCTGATCATTGTGTAACTTTTTCCCCAATATTACCATTATAGCTTATTAAAAAAAATTCTGTTACACTTTTTTTTTTAGATGATATTACATGTTGCCTCAGAAGACATCCAACATGAGAACTATAAATAAATTGTTCAGACCTGAGTTTAGTTACTTTACTTCAGAACAAAGCGTTGTGCGGCGGTCACACCCACCATCACGGTCCGCCATGCTGTCGAAGAAGAGCCAGGCAGAGTCGGCGCTGCCGTACTTGACGAAGGCCACGTAGTGACTGGTTTCGATGCACAGCACAGCGAACAGCTCCATCCGCTGGCGGGGAAAGCCGCCCTGACGTCCCTGGCCTTCCTGGAGCTCCTTTGGGACGGACAGTTTGTTGTGTCGATGGGCTTTCCTTTTCGGGTGGAGATGAACCTAAATCAGTAACAGTAGAGGCACCGTCATCATTGTGGAGAAATACAAGATGCCAAATTTGTTTTTTTTTTTAGGAAAAGATTTAGAATAAAAACTTAAAGGAATAAAGTACCTTATGCAATATGTACTACTAGAATATTATAATAAGTAAAAGCTATCGCAGTCTAGTGTGGAAACGTGTCCTCTTTGCGGATATAATCTGTGTTCAAGAGAATGTGGTTTCTTTGGATTTGGCGCCACCAACTGGACAAAGGTGATTTAAACTGATGTCGCAGCACTATTCTCTGTTGCTTACCTGCGTATTGCACTTTTCACAGAACTGCTTAATCTTGCCAGCAGTGATATCCCCGTCCTCATAACAGTCTCTGCATTCGTAGAGAGCCAGGCCTGCACAGATGCGACACTCCCTAGGAGCTGAAGGAGCGACAAAACACAAGCCTTCATCGTCAAACACACCCTTCTTTAAGAAAAAAAAATGCTTCTTTAAATACCAAATGCCACAGAGTTGTGAATCACCTCTACAGACTAGGAAATAAATACAACTCACTGTCTTCAAGAAGGTCTGTGATGTCTAACTCTAAGGAGGGAAAAATCTTGTTGAACATTTTGAAGTCCTTGCCAAAGCGTGGCATCTGGATGATAAGGCAAGAGGGAGCCTAGAGGAGGGGGAAAGAAAATATTATAACCAATCAGAATTGAAATTGATTTTACACTGTGCAGAAAATATAAACATTCCTAAAAACATAGTTCTACTTACCTCTGCAAATTTCAAGTCACTGGTTATGAAGGACCACTCCAGCAGCTGCTGGCTGGTTGGAACTCCAACCTTGTCCTTCTTTTCCATAAAGATTTGGTAAAAATAACAGTCTTGGACTTTCTGACCTGCAGACCTGAAAGATGAATCAAAATGCCATCAGAAGTTACATCTTTTTTGCATATTTACTGATATCAGCAATTGCTCACAAAGGTTTACAGGTGCATCGGAATTAACTAAAAATCATTGAAAGGTTCATTTGTTGGTAGTAATTCAAATGAGATTCACACGGTATGGCCAGCAATTGAAGACAGTAACTGCATTTCCATTACAAGTGTTCAGAAAACTCTGTTGATATTCTGCCATTGTCGAAAAAACACAATTTAAAATTCTGGTGTTTCCATTAAATATGAAACGCAAGTAAAATCACACATAGATACATTTGGTTGCACGACAAGTCATTAAAAAACACGCCACAGCATTCCTCCCACTTCCTTCTGTCTTCTTTGTCTTTTCTGCCAGTAGTAACGTCTGGTTGTTGATCATGTGGATCATGTGATGAGAACAAAAAGTGTTTCCATTGCAGTTACGTGGAGTACACCAGCTTCAATAAACCTCCTCCTCCTAACGCAAAAAGCTTCTATTGAAAGATGTGAGTTGTCTCAAAATTGGAGTGTTTTCATTAAGCAAATTTATTTACTTAATTCCACAATTATATGGTCAATGGAAATGCAGCTATTTCGAGGACATAACAAATTCCATGTGTCAAACCACTTCTGAGACAAAAAAAAACACCAGAAGTCTCTCACCTGGACTACGTCCTGTTTTCATATTACAGTCATGTTTGTGTTTTATTTGGATATAAAGGCCCCTGGTTCTACAGGAAGAGCGGAGAGGCACAGATTCCTAAATGCTTGGAGTCCGGTGTTAAGTTTCCACAGCCAGCAATAATTTGGGGAGGCAAGTCAGGTCATCTTTCCAAAGCCAGCATAGTAATAAACCAGGAAATTGTAGAGGACTTTATGTTTCCCTCTCCTGACAAGCTTTATGGAGATGCTGATTTGATATTTTTGGAACCTGCTCATAGTGCAATAAGTACCAATATCTGGTCTAATGGAGATGGTAACACTGTACTTGATTGGCCTGAAAGCTTGTCTCAACTAATGGAAATTTAAAACCTCACCAGCGCCACAGGCTCATCACAGTAATTAATGCAAAAGGAGCCTCAACCACGTACTGAGTGCATATATTGTACAATACATGGACGTACTATTTTAGTGCAGCATACTAATATTTTTGTATTAAAAAACATATTTCATTTTATGCTGGCCTCATTCAAAGTCTTAAATTGGTGGCGAGCATTGTTGAGTATGTACTATTTTCCTTCCACTCAATATTCCATTATTACATGCTTAGCTGAAATACTTTAAACAGTCAGTCTCTATAGCTTTAACATTTAGTGGCTTAACATCTGGTTGAGGGTGCTAATGTCACTATACTTAGCATCTGCTGATGTAGCCGCATGAATGTGTGGGGCATATATATAAAGAAACTGAAATAAATCCCCCAGTGTGTCATGAATATATAATGCAGGTTATGAAATGAATTTACCTTTCAATGATATTTGACTTATTGCAAAGCACCTGTAAAATCCAAATGAGTAATTCCTAAAACATCAACTTGTCACTCTCAATGTGAGAAAATATAGAATTAGCAGATTATCATCTTTAAAACCAGAAGGAACCTTTTCCAGCAGTCACAATTACCCTTAATGTTGCAAAATGGTTTTATTTCTTCCCACTGTTCCATGTTTGTATAACTTGAGCAACTTGCTCTTTCTGTTCCATGTAATTAATTAGAATATAAAAGCATAAACTGGCTATTAAAGTATATATATTGCTACACCATTATTAAATTCTAGAAATGGGAAAAACTCTTTGCCACCAATAACAGAAATATATTTCACGAGGAATAATATCTGAAGACAGACTTCTCAAATTAAATACACATTGAGGAAGTCTCTATATGGCTATGATGTTACTTGTAACTGATTCTTTCTGTAATAACAATATTATTGCCATTAATAATCTAGTACTGCATGTAACGTCAAAGGACTTCACATTTTTCCCCTTACCTCAGCTTCAGCAGTGGATCCACCCTCAATATGTGATGGAAAAGGATATTAAGGAACTCCTCAGGATCTGCAGAGCAAAAAGTGCTTCACTGAGGTTTGGTATTATTAGTTATGTGCCAATGCTGCCATCTACTGTTTACACAGAAAATGTTTGCTTCAAGAGTTAGTATTAAAATATTTTTTTAATATATTTTTTTAAATTTGATAAATCCCAAAAACGTTCAACGTAAAAAAAAAAAAAAAATCTCAGTCTAAACTTAAAAACAGCAAACTCAAAAATTTAGACGGCCATCAAATTAATTTTTTTCTTCATTTTTGCATTCAGGGTATCTCAGGGGAAAACTCAACCTTTTTCTTCAGAAGTGAATCCCGAGGCAGCTTCTACTTTTTCGAGGATCCTCCTGAGCTTCATCACTTTTGTAGCACAAACGTACCCGTGTCTGGACAACGACAGCAACATTGCTAAGGTCAAAGTTCAGTCACAAGGGCATTTCAGATTCAGTGAAAAGATAAATTACTCTGTTCTTTCAATTGGGTTGTGACAATGCCTTGCAAAAGTATTCATGTCCCTAGTAATCTAAAAATTGCTAATACCTGCTAAAACCTCAAACTTTCCTGGTGGTGGAAGCATACATAAGCTTATATACAGTCTACAACAGTTTTTTTTTTTTTTTTTACAAATAAAATCTTAAAATTGTGAGAGCATTTATATACTGTGTCACTTATTTAAAACTTGTAAGGACCATTGTTAGATGTATTCACATTGTCACATCTTTTGGGGAAGGTTTTCAACCACATTTTTACATCTAGAGGATGAACATTTTGCTTTTGCAAAATAGATCAAGTTTAATCAGTCTGGACGGAGAGGAGAGCATCTTGTGAACATATTTACCCAGTTATGTGAAAACATGAATATACAAAGACATAAACCATTCTGTTGTAGCACTGCCTGTGTGTTCAGGCTCACTGGACTGCTAGAAGGTAAACCTGCGTCCAACTCAAGTCTTTTTCAGCTTCGAAGAGGCTTTTTTTCCAACATAACCTGTATTTACTTCCACAGATCATGTAATCAGTAATAAGTTGGGATGCTTTTCTACAGCAAGAATAGGGAGGAGAATCAGAGTTAACTGAATAATGTATGGAACAAAATACAGGGCAATGTGTTCAGGACGATGCACATTTAGTTATCCGACACATTTAGCATTTTAAACCTCTCAGTAACTTTGTAGCAGTGTTCCTTGGTCTTTATGATGCTGTTTGTTTACCTACAGTCTCTCAAACCTCTGAGGCTTTTGCGGAACAGAGCTGGATTTCTAGTAAAAGCATATTAAAGTTATTTTTTGAAGATAATTGTCTGCACAGGATTTTATTAAAGTGGATCAGTGAAAAGGGAACTGAACACAAATGCGCACTCCACTTTTCCAATTTCTATATGTTAAAAAACGAATATAAAATAATGTAACATTTCTTCCTGTGATACAGTCTTATCCTATTTTGAATTGGTCTTATAGGTGAAATACTCTACAGCTTGTGGTTGTAAAGTGGCAAAATATGAAAGAGTTAAAGAAGCAAAATTACTTTTGCAAGGCACAATATTTCAAAGTATTTCATCTTTCTTATGTAAATGCAACCTAAAAATAGAAAGTCTTCTGTGTCTAAAACTATGAGAGGCAACTACTGTTATACACCCGGAGTACAAACACTTACATGCGCAGTGGATTGACTATCTCTGTGCGTAGCAGCTCCTGAGTCTCTCTGTAATACTCCACATCAGTCTTTGATCGTGGCCTCAGCAGAACCGTGTCCAGTACAGAGCTGAAGGAGAAGAGACTGCACAGCAGAGCACAGAAATATTTACACCATAAATCAACATTACTGGCTGGTGGGCATCTGCACATTTAACGAATATGACCATTCAAATTAAAGTTTACAGTAACGGTGACACTGACCAGAAGAGGGTTGAATCCAGGTAGCAGGAATTGTAGTGGCCTTGAATGCCTTTCTTTTTTCCCACCATGACATCCAGACTGTCATTCTCAGTACGTGGGGGTGTGTTCTCGTGCACTACCTCACTCAAATAGCCCCCAAATGCTGCAAAAGTAACAAAAAGTAGCCGTAAAGATTTGAGAAGACAAAAGTTACATTTGATCATGTTGAGTTTATCCTCTGACTGGCTGACCGATAGAGTTGCACCGCTCTATGGGGTTGGAGGAATGGTGCAAGGAGGGGAAGCGGGAGTCAGGCCGGCAACATTTCAGCTTTACAAACAAAGCCTTTTTCGGTGGGCAGGTGAAGTAGCGAGTCCCCTTGAAGGTGCCATCGGTGCATCCAGGACACTCTTCTTCCTGAGAGAGAAATGTCATCAGTGGAAGGGTTTACTTTAAGCGTGGGCTGCAGAAAACACAGGTTTTCTCTAACAGATGTTAAGCAATTTCCACCTAATGCTAATGCTTTCTAAAGGAAGTTCACATTTGCCCCAAAACAATGAGAGGAAAAATGTTGCTGGAGTATTACGATGACTTAAAAGGTGAAGCCTTTTGTGAAATTTGCTTGTTCGCTTTTTTTTTGGGTGCTGTGACTTCCTCAAGTCTACCCATCATCATAAAGTTGTCAAGCAACCACAAGAAAAACCGGGAAGTCAATGAGATCGGCTAAATGAAAATTACTGAGACAAAACCCCCTATGAAACCACAGATTGTCCTATTTTGTTTCTCCATTTTTACCTTTTACAGAAAGTCATTTGTGATATCTTCCAGTGTTCATGCACTTTTCCCACAGTAAATATTTATACATTTACAAGCATTTTTTAGGTAAGTTTTCAAGCTTTTCCAGCACCACACTTGGGAGATAAAAACAATTCAAATGCATTTCAATTCACCATTATATGAAATCATTTATTAATGTTGTCATTGTTTTATGATAGTATTCTACAACCTTACACCAGTCACCTTATGCACCTGACACTAAACACTAATTTAGCAAAGAAATTGTTCAGTTTTAATAAAGTTGTTTAAACTATAAGCCAACCTTTATGTCAGTTAACCAGACCAATAAGATACTGAGAAATTAGGAATAATAAATATTCATTACATTGAAATAGCCAAAACAAATCATGTAAGGTTAAAGACCTTTCTCCTCAAACTAAACGCTTAAACACAACATACAGAACAAATTACAAAAATTTCTCTAAAAAAATGTTTTCTGACATTTAGCAAATAGAAATAATTTTGGTAATTCTAACTAACCCAAAATAAGAAAAGTTTAGTCTGATTTAACTTCAGACATCAAGAAAAAGTTTCTGTCTTTTTATTAGGTGTTTGAAAATATCTGGCTTAGATTGTAAATGTTTTCCAAATGTAGGTTTTAAATTAAACTTTAGATTGCACTTTATTACAATAATGTGCAGTTTGAATATCAGGCACTTTCAAGGACTTTATACAGAATCAAGCACTTCCCAAAAATGCCCAACTAAAATTCAAACATTTTCAAGGATTTCATGCGATCCCTGGTATTCCCTAAAAGATACATATCAGATGCGTGGAGCTGCTTACTTGTTACTGGTTGTCAAACTATAACTGCTATTTGTCAAATTAGAAACAAAAGGTTGCGTCTCACCAACTCCAGTCCAGCCAAAGGCTCCAGCAGACCAGGCGGCAGGCCCACCCAGCGTATCACGCCACACAGAGGGGGGTTCTCCTTCACCTCCACCAGAGACCCCACCTCAAGACCTGGCTGTCCTCTTGGGGGTGTCGGAGGCCGTGGAGACGGAGGGGCAGCGGGCGATGGGGGCTCGGGCTGCTCGCCCATTACAGACCCGACGGAGAGAGAGATGGGCCCCTGGCTTATGTTCTCGGGGGTCTTGCGGTTCAGGCTGAAGGGCAGTGAGTGGAACTTGTTGTCACTTGACAGCGAAGAAGAGGGCGGGGCTCTGGAGGGGGGAGAGGACTGACTGAATTCTGGAGGGGTGTCGGTGAGCGACTTGGCAGGGTCCTCTCCAACTGCCGAGGAAAACCCAAAGAGCAAAATTTACCATTTGGTGGAGATGCGACGGCGATCTTTACCATCTTAGAGATGTCATATGGAGGAAAGTGAAAACCAATGCTTTGATGACAGGATGGTTTCAGAAACTTTTTCACTAATGCTCAATTACAGCTATCTCAACACATGAGAAAACAAGCCGGTACCTTTCACCCAGTTTGAAAATCATTTGACATAGTATGGTGCACCTGTGGAAGTTGCTACTTATTTCAACCTTTTGCATTTGATATTTTTTTCAGTTTCACCCTCTTTGAGCTGATCTTTTAGTCTCCCACTGGATCTCTTGTTTCCACTTTAGTGATGTTTTGTCTCCAATATTCAAATTTCTATAATCTACACAGTCTACTGTATTGACATGGATTCTGCTATTAAATTGGTTTACAACGGACATTGTGTTTACTCGATAGTACCAAACACAGAAAAAGTATAGTCATAAATTTATACATAACTTCTTTTCAGATGTGGCTGCAGATTTGTTTGAGGCTAAAATGTGCCTGTATCACACTGGTCGTAAAGTAAAATAACAGACTTAAAATATATTTTTGTGATTTACTATAAGCTCTTGAAAATGTTTAAAGAGTTGGCTCACTGGGGAGTAATGACACACTTCATCCATCTTATTTGGGTTGTTTAAGAGGTGTAGACAGAGACAGCCAATGACTGGAGCCAAAGTCCTCACCGAATTAAAGGCACAGACACATATAAAGTTGCTGCCGCAGCTTTAAGGGAGGGGACACACTGGAGCCACAGCAGTTTGGATTTAAACTTCGTAACTTTCTCCCCCCAAAAATATACAATTTTAACTCATATGTACCGACTATTAATATTGACACATCCATTGCTGATGACCGTGACAAATTGCATCTGCCCTAGTTTCATCATACATGAAAAAAATCTGTTAACTACAGCAGTACATGCGCATAAACTGCCTTGCGAAAGTATTTTAACCCTTTGCACCTTTTGATATTTTGTCACATTATAACCAAAAACATTGGTGTATTAATCAAAGATGCAAGAGATCTATGGTGACTTTGGAGGAGCTGCAGAGATCCAGGGCTGGGTGGGAGGATTTGTCAACACTGGAATTATTAGCAATACACTCCATAAATCTAGCCTTCATGAAATGGAAGCAAAAAGAAAGCCAAACAGAAATCAATAAGAAGCAACATTTGGTGCAGTCCAAGCAAAATTCTTTTACCTAAATACAAAAAGCTAACAGTTGCAGAAAATGTACACTGCAAAGCAACCTCAACACACTAACCACACCACAAAAATATGCAGGTTGTGTCAGGCTGTCAGGTGATTCTTCTTCAGCAATGGCAGGGAAGCTGGTTAAAGTTGTTCAGAAGGAGAAACACGCAACAAGTTTTACAAGAAAAGCTTCTAGAGGAAGTTGAAGCCTTGACATTGAGGTGAAGGTGGGATACTAGCAAACATGTAGAGCTACAACCTAATCTATTAGATCAAACCATATCCACATGTTAGATTAGCGCAGTCAAAGTTAAGATGAAATCTAGTTGACAATCTGTGGCAAGACTTGAAATTTATGCTGATATACTTCCCAAAGCATGAGATAATGCATAAAGTAGAATGAGCAAAAAGGTTCATCTTTATATGTCCAAATTTCCAAAAAGAGTCAGTGAGTCTTCACAATTTTGCATCAGGTTGAGATGAACTTTCACATAGAATCTCAAAGAAATTCACACAAGTTTGTGGTTGTAATGTGACAAAATCTGTTAAAAACACTAACTAAATGCCTACGAGTTAGTAACATTAGGCTTGTTTTTTATACACAGCAGAAATATTCAGACAGTAAGAAAAAATGCAAGTCAGAAGCTTATTCCACTTAATTCACGAAAAAAACTACAAGCATCCAAACCATAAGACAATACTACCCCAAAAGTGATCCTTTGCAAGATGTAAATGAGCACATGAGCATTTTACAGGATGAGTAAGCAGTTGTAAAAACAGCATTTCAGCATTTATGAATGACCTTCTCATTTCCGCAACGCATAGAGAGATATTACAGCGTAGAGCTAAAACACTTTTACACTGCCTTGCATTTTTACTGCTGTCATGCCAAATGGAAACACTACAGCCTTTTATTTCTACCGTATCTGTTCACCCAGTCAGAGTTTTAGGGTTCATTTCACATTTTATAACACATGCATTTTTTTTCTCTCTTCAGTATGAAGAAAAATAAATTGTCTCATGTACAAAAAACAAAACAGCAACATCAAATCTCAGTAGGTGTTGAAATGAAAAGCTTATTCACAACTGGAAGATACTGGTAACAACATTGACCGGCCAGTTCAAACACAACAACAAAAGGATCCAGATTGTGTGCTGACACCACTGAAACAATAAAAAAATAAAAATAAAACAATGAGATGTGTTGTTGAAAAAAAATGAATCAATTATGATCTCAGTGACAAAAGCTTTTATAAATACTCAGGCATGCAAACAGCAACACAAACACACTGAATCTATTGTCAGCAACTGTAGTCAAAATAAAAATAAGGCATATGAGAGTCTGTTGCAACGCTGAGTATTATTAAAAGTCTTTAGCAACACCCATCAACCCAACATGAGACAAAATAACGCTGAAATGATGATGAAGGACAAGACGAGTGGAAAAGTCTGCATAGCAAGCTCCTGCATCGACCTACTATCTAGATTTCTTCACACAATTAGTTGGACACATTTACTTCAAGTCTGTTGAGTTCACATTAATACTGCTGCAATAAAGTGTCAGTAATTTTATTCTATTAAATGCCAAATAAATATAAACCGATGCAGAAAAAAAAATCTAATCATTCAATTGCTTCAATTACTTTAAATGGTTAAAGAAAGAAAAATTATGAGCTAATATTTGTATTTTTTGCTTCATCAGAAAATTTTAGGACACATTCATTCTGTTTCTGTGGTCTGAAATTGCTTCATGTCATCGCTCTCCAATACAAATACGTGTCTGTTTCTATAAATGTGCCACTCCACAAGCAATTTAGACACTAACATGGAAGCAGTCACTTCAAAAATATTTTACATATAGCATTTTACAAAAATAATGTAATAAAATCAACATTTTAGGAATATACATTTTTATGTTATATACAATAATGGTGGCTTATTCTGCACATGTATAATTAATCAATCTTTTACGTAACCTACTGAAAATACAATAGGTTTCTGTGATAAAATGTGTAATTATGGTATTTTTGCTTTGAAAAGGGATTTTTGGCTTATATTCCACAACACTGTCATGGCCTATGTGACAATTTTTTTTTAATTCAGGGGCTGCAAAGATTTTTGCAAGGAAAGTATATCTTAGCTGAGTATATCTTGTATTAATTATAGCGAAAAGAGAGCAAACTTGAGTCTGCTGCATGCTGGATGGGTTTGAATTAATGTTTAATTTTCTATTCATATCAAACCATGTCAAAAATGTTAAGATCCTATATTAACAGGGTTGAGGTCATATTCAAGGAAACCTTTATTAGAAAAGCCAACTGTTCCAGACTGAATGTGTCATTATAGAGTAGAGGTAGCTCAGCAGTCGGGCAGAACCCATTTATTGGACCAATCAGTACACAGCTTGTGGTGAACAGGAGCTTGCCAATCAGACGACCAACATCTCACGAGTTTTACCTTCATCAATGTACCATGTGCTTTTGGATTTGGGCTGGGCTGGGGGATCAAGAGAGCTCCCATTTAAAGTATAGTAAAAGTCAGACTTGCTTCTACCGCCACACTGATGAGCTAATCCTGCAAGTAACGCAAATACATGAGGAGGGAAAAACAAGAGAAGGGTTTAATGTGCACGGTGCACAGCTGATTAGTATGAATAAGAAGTTGTGTCAACAGCAATGGGAAATAAAATCCAACAAAAAAAGATTAATTAAACAACTACAAACTAAAGGAAATCACAGCAAAGAAGAGCAGTATTCGCATCAACTCACACCTCATATCCTTATTTTACCAAGACTGCCCATCAGATGTTATCTAAAATGGTAAAAAGTTATTGTTAAGTGTGGTTTGCAACTACACATAAGTCTGTGAAACCCTCTAAAACATGAGAAAAGCAGGCAGCTGTTCATTTATACAATAAAAAGTGTAATAATCTGGGGTGAGAGGCCTTTTTAAAAATTAAAATCACTGCTTGAGCTGTGGAAATGTTAGGTAGCTTAGCATCATAACACCAGTGCTGTACCTTTGCTCTTTGGTTTGCTTTGACCAGAGGATGATTTGTCACTGCCTCTGGGGGCAAAACTGTGCTTCGGCACCCTTTGGTCCTGCATGGAATATTCTGCACAGAAAGAAATTCAAATTAGAGGCACGACACTGCAAAGTAAGTGAAACTAGGAATTTTCTAATTTTTTTTATGTTAAAATTCAAAGAAAGCTAAAAAAAAAATCAATAATTTTATTGGCTACGCAATCAAATATTTAAAATGTTTAACTCAAAATTAGTTCAGGGAAGCATTCTATATATACTCAAGATTAAATGTGGACTAAATGTGGAGTTCCTGAGTTTTAAAGAAAATGGAGAATTGTAATAAATTACAGTGTCAGTATTTATAGATCTGTGTTTTTCTCAAGAGAGATGGCAGAAACATGCATAAGCAAATCAATATGCCACTGTGGAGAACAAAGAGCCAGAGTATCTCACTTGACTTTCAAAAGCAAGAGAGCCATCACTACAAAAGGCTCTCTGTTCCCGCTGCAAACCAAACACAAACTCAGACTGCTCAGAAGGAGCGCAGTGCTCGTCCGAGGGAGGGACGTTTCCAGAAACTAAAAGTTCCAGCAACGCAAATGTGGAGTAAAAACGTCAACACAGATGTGGTGACTCACCTGGCATTACGTCACCAATGGGAACAAGTCGAGTGTGCTCCAAACTGGCAAAATCACACACCAGCTTCCCTTCAATCATGCCATCCCAGTCTCCGATAGGATTGTCCTAAAAGAGTCGGACATGAACAAGTTGATGAGGTCTCAGGTGCTCCTTATCATTTGATGCCTTTGTGCTGGTGGCCCAAATATTAAATCCCCTCGATTCTGATTATTAGTGAGGCCAGTTGTCTTGTTGCACAACCTAAAGGATGTGCTTTAGCTTGATCCTGCATACTACCACTCCAAACTATGCAACTCCTCTTGACTACCTAAATAGCAGATCTTCCAACTCAGTTCGTTTCTTTTGAAAGCTCCAAGCAGAAGCTTGCTATTCCTCCTCCTCAGGTTCAAATTTAGGCTTTTGCTCCAGAGGACTATGTGGAATAAGGTTGAGACCAGAGTGACTAGCAAGAGAAGGCAGGGCGAGGCTGGACGAACAGTGAGGCAGAGCAGTGGGCTCTCCTCAGCTCCCAGTTGGCCCTTTGCCACGCTGTTGGGTCATACAGCTCCAAGTCTTTACCTCACTCCCCGCGTGACTGCCTTGCCTTTGTGTGGGAGGCTCAGATGCACTGAGTGGGCTGCTGCTGCTGCGGCTGCTGCTAGCAATCTGTAGTCAAATGCTTCAATCTCACTATGAGTACAACGCCACAGTAGCCATGGATACTAAATGAAAGGAATAGTCATTGAAAGACAAAAACTAAGACAAACGAGTCAATATATTACATACTTATTTGTCAATGTATTACCCAATACCACAATATGTAGTCTTTTTTCATGGCATGGAATGACTACCTTAGTACAAAAACACCATAAAGTGACGAAGCTACAACAGCCTTAACTGGTCTGTTACTAAGTGTCACATTCTTTATCAGTCAGAGCAGAGACTGAGTGCAGGTCAGGTGTGATAACAAAATATCATAATTCTTGTATTAAAAAAAGAAAAAACTGAAAACAAATGAAAAATCAAAAATTAATCTTCTAAAACTAATATGCTGTAAAATATTACAGCAATAACACCATCTATAACATATTATTTTTATGCAATTCTAACAAAAACAAAGTATAAAGACAGACTAAATTTAGAACTTTTTGTAAAGTTAATATTGCACAGAATGTTACACCTTTCTGCCATTTTGCACTTTATAGAGAAACACAAACATGACAAGCAGGGATGCACAGTATTTCAGCATCAACATCAGCATCTGTTTAATAAGTAAAACTGGGCCAAAACTGGCCATGTGGTATTTGTTTGGTCCTGTGACTGTGATAGTGATGCAATACAGGTTAAACTGAAGAAAGGAAACAATGTCGGTGGTTTGAAATGGTGTTGCAAGTTTAGGGAAATAAATGTTACATATATTTCCCCTGCTAAAGTCCATCGTGGTATAATTTAAACTGTCACTATGAATCAACAGATAAACCCCAATATCTGATTGGTTAACCACTACTTCACCTCAACCGCACACCATTAATCTCATCAATAGCAGCGTTAGCACTCTCTAGCACTTCTCCAGTATCTCATTGAAGGTATTTTAAACTTTGGGAACAGTAGTTAGAAAGAAAACATTTAACTTTTTAAAACTTTGGTATACATCTTTAAACCAGAACCCGACCTAAACCCAGTGCAGGTCAATCTGTAATAACAATAATGTCAGAAAACTGGACAGAGAACTCAAAGTACAAATCATCAGATTAACAACAATATACCATAAATAACACCAAAAAAAAAAAAAGAAAGTCCATCTTTAATGCTTACTGACACTGCTGAGTAGCAGCCAGGTGCCAATAATTACATTTATTGATAGCCTCATCAGTGGCAGGTGTGAGCACTTCTATATCTTCTCTGGAGCATCCAAGTATGTTTTAACATGAAGACCAATAAGAAAACTTCATCTTAAGCTCAACAATTAGAGTATTAAATGTTTACGCAAAATAAGAAACTAAATTATTATTTATCTGGAAGGTATTTCAATCTCTCCTTCCTTAGGACAAAACTGACCAACGTGGAAACCTTTAGGCATAATGCACAGTTCCATGTTTGCTCTAAAAATCAGCCACTGTCTTCTTTTCCTCTGACATGATAGAGGTTTGACTTATAGGTCAGCCCATCAGCATTTGTTGTGCTGACCATATACTTCGCTGTACAAACAGTTTACAATTAAAACAACTATTTTAGCCATATGTATTTAAAAATATCCCATTTTCATGTTCCATCCCACTTCTGTCTGGATTTAAAATAGCAGGTACAGCATCCTATTTAACTGGAGCCATACTTACCATGTCAACTCCCACATAGTAACCCAGGCTCTCGTTCCCTGGCAGTAGGTCACAAAAAATGACGGTTCCTCTCTCGGGCTCCTCTCTCAGCACCACCCTGGAGTTGATCTCCAGCGGAGCATAGTCCTGGTCGTCCTCCAGCCTAACCTGGTTCTCCTCCAGCGGGCCCAAACCTTCGTCATCCTCATCCTCCCAGAGTTCAAGCTTGTCCAACGCCACAAATACGCCACACTCCTCCTCACAACGGAAGAGCTGCCGACCCTGGTAGGAACCCTCCGTGAAGCCCTGACCCCGACCCTCCTCCTGGGACAAGAAAGGAGAGAATATCAAACTTAATTCAGAGAGAGACTGGACAAAGCTGAAAGAGAGAGATCAATGCATTGTTCACCCTGCATGGTTTAACAATTCTTACCCAAAATGTCTTCTTACATGCACTCTTTTATGGCATTTTAGGGAGGTAGAGCTTGAATGCATTATCTGTCTCAGCCCCCTCATAAACACTGGAGCAGGACTTAGAATAAAAACAACAATGTGCTACAGTAGGCAACCCATTGTACCTTGCTGCTGTACATATGGTCCAGAACAAGTTGCGTCACATCAGGGATTTAGATTTACTACCAAGATTATACAAAAAATAATTGCCATGATGCAGTTGTTTGCTTACATCTATTTTAGTCAAAACACTAATTGAATGTAACACCAATAGGACAAAAAGAAAATATATTTAAATAGTCAACTAATTTTAAAAAAAGAATCCAAATAAAAAAAGCCAAAAAAGAACTGCTTTCTGATGTCGGAAACACAGATGTGATGTATGAAAATAAAAAGACATTTGATACTTTTACTAAAAATAGCTGCAAGTTTAATCTCTGCAGCTCAGCGCTCCGTATAAA
Organism: Poecilia formosa; assembly: GCF_000485575.1. Lineage (NCBI taxonomy): Eukaryota > Metazoa > Chordata > Actinopteri > Cyprinodontiformes > Poeciliidae > Poecilia > Poecilia formosa. The sequence continues at coordinate 968,010 of NW_006799985.1, read as the reverse complement.
CAACTTTAAACATCCATCATGTTTACAATGTTTTTCATTTGTTTGCTTTAAAGGTATAGTTCAGATTGTTTTCGAGTGAGGTTCTGTAAAGTTTTAATCAGAATATATTTTCCTTTTCTGTAGTGTCAAATGTGATTTTTGAAATAATAAAAAAAACGGAACATTTTCACAACACAAAAGAAAACAATTTTACTGGAGATTAAATCTTGACACTTTCAAGATTGTTGCCAAGTTTGTTGTTGTCTTATAATGTTGGCTGGATGCATTAATTTGCCTGATCAACTTCGATTCAGCAGTCTGAGGTTAGTAAAGTAAATAAATGTTGAGGTTTTGTGACATGGTGACATTTGTACAATGACATCAAAAATTTACATGCTTGTGTTTTTTTTTTTTTCAGGTCTTGTAATGTCTGGGGATTATTTTTTTTTTTTTTTTTTTAGGTCTTGTAATGTTTGGGGATTACAGCAGCAGGTCAGAGTCACTGATACGATGAGTAGCCTCTGCCAGAGTAGGTTCATATCATAACACAAGCTGAAAAGACTATCACAAACTTAACAACGGTATTTTGTCACAGTTAATATCCTCTAATGGGGCCAACCTATTGATTGATAGAGTTTGATCAATTAGATATGGAAGTTAGAGATCGGATCAATTTGGGAATAACGTCCCATCCTTGTTGAGTAGACTTTGGAAGAAAGAAGGGGCACTTTTATGATTTGTCAAGTGGTTTCTTAGTTAACTACTTTTAGAAAAGTTAGTCTATAAAAACATTACGTCCATTTCATGCATTCAGCACTAAAGGAACATGCTCACAAATACAGTATGCATGTTTAGTTTAATGAGATACAAACTGCCAGAAATACCAATTCTTTATTCCTACAACTTTCAGTACATTATATTAAGCATGGCAACCATACTCGATACTGAAAGTGGGACTGCTCGGTTACCTCTGACTTTCCTGGTCACAATTGCTACTTTCAAAGGCATTCTTGGTGCATTTTTGAGTGGGAACTGGGAAAATCTGACTTCTGAGTAGAAACAAAATGCACCTTTTAGTCACTTACCACTCTAAGAATGTCTTTTGTTTTCTGCGAACTTACTGTGATTTGACATTTGTCTGTTGCAAATGCGAACTTCACATAAACTTGATTTTCAAAATCTGAACTAGCCGCTTGCATGTGCAGCTCAATAATTAGAAGATCACTGAAAAGTTAATTTAATTCAATAATTTAGCTTTAAAAATGGTAACTTGTAGGTCCCATATGGCTTGATACAGAGTTTATTCTATGCATACTTAATCTTAGTTGGGTGGGGGGGTTATTAGTCTTATATAATATTTTCTAACAAACAATAATTTAGAGATGTATCACCTGTAAAGTAGTGATGAACAAAATGAACTAATAATTTCACAATTAAGCAATATGGTAGCCCTTATTATTCATTCCTTTGTTGACAGGAACTTATAAGGTTAACTAACTGTATAGCTTTTGGCTTTAAGAAAAAAAACAGTAACATACTAGTGAGAAAATTTGAAATATAAGCTTATTTTCTCTATAAGTCAGGTTCCTACTTTCACAAATCCTAAAATAAAACACCAAGTTGCAAAACCACAACCTCTTTCCTATTGATGAGGTGCAGTTCTCGTTTAGCCTAATTTTGTTCAACATCTGTGCAGTGCTTTGGTCTGTGGTTCTAACAGACATTTTCATATTTGTTTTGCATGTACCTTAAGTTATCAGAATATTTTTAATTTTCATGTTATTTTCCCTTCTTTATAAATGTATTATTTAAAACTGACTTGAATTATTATTTTTTTCTTTATTAGTATTTAATCTATTATAAAAGAAAAATTAACAATCTAGTTCTTACCAGGAGCTCCACTCCAAACCAGATTCCAGACAGGGCTCTGTCAGGAAGCAGTGAGCCTTTGAAGCGGACCACTCCAGGCAGAGGTTCATCCCCTGAGCGCAGCTGCACGCGCACCTTGGAGCCGCAGTCGATGTCTCGGACCCGTTCGAGCCGGTCTTCGTCGCAGAGCAAGTTGCATCGCTCCTCACAGTTAGTGATAGGGAACAGCAGCTCAGCCAGCTTCTCATCCAGCTCCACCACGTCCCGCTCATCCAGACTCAGCACCACGTTAGTCTGGTCCAGGATGCGGAGGCTCTTCTTGCCCTTACACGGGGGCAGCGTCCGCCCCAGGCTGTTGCGCTCCTGGCAGGCTTGGCCGAGGCTTCCGCGGGGAATCCTCAGGGTCTTTTGGGTGGGCTTCTCCACAGTGCATTCCTTCACGACCATGTAGAAGCGCCAGTCCTCCCTGAAGCCCCCACTAGGCTTCTCCCACAGGGCAGAGCTCATGGCTGCATGGCAGACTGGGGGCCCAGTGCCAAGACAAGCTTGACTGGCGGTCTGAAATTAATAGTAAAATAGTCTCACAGGAGCAGTCCATAAGAATAAAATTAAAATGTTTGGAAGAAGCTAAAAATAAATCTAATCCAACACATCACACAAGAAAAGACGTTATCTGTAATCTTTGCCATGACTAAAAGCGGTAAGAACGGATGAGTCAATGCCCCATATGCATGGGTGCAGCATTTTGCTATTTGTACCGTAACAAAACAAAGGATTTACAGATACCAGAAAGACTCAAAGATTTAGCTCATTACATAATGCAAAAACACATGCAAAATAAAGTGGAGATGTTATTTCAGTTTTCAGAAATCAGAAAATCTTACTAACATTCTAAATATTGCTTTTTGATTAGATCACGGTCAAAATACTACACCCACCAGCCTTTTATTACAACCACTTAATTGGTTGTTAATACAAATAGCAAATTAGCCAACATGAATTCCTTTGAAACTGTTTTGTTTTTAACCATCACACTGAGGTTAACTGTTCTCCAACGGCCTACAGTCACAACAACTCAATACAGTAAAACCAAAGTAGTTTTTGGAAGATGGTGGAAGGAGAATTTCACATCATACATGTGGAGCTGATGCTGCACCTGAGTAATATGTCAAGCTGGACCAATATCTCTGAGAAATGTGCAATGCCTGGCCCATCCTAACTATAAAGAATTAAAATGACTCTGAAGGCAAGAGGGGCTCCAACCCAGCTCTATATAAAGTGGTTGGTGAGTGTATATTTGATAGATCTGATATTCAGTTTAATTTCTGAGGTAGTCCATCAATGAAGTCGATTCATCCCTGTATGACACCTCTGTTTTCAGAAGCACCTCTCTCGTTACTCAAATATACACATTTGAAAATACTAAAAATAGCCGGGAAGCAGACAGTGGATTATTATTTATTTTTTTTTGCCACGCATGGTAGGACTAACAACAGCATGGTGGATTTCCCCTGATCACGTCTCAGATATGACAGTGTTCAGCATATCTCCTGCACCGCATCCGTCATTTGTTAAAAGGATGACAGCAAAAAAATATTTAAAATACTAGTTTACTTCACATATTTTTGCTTACAAGAACTGACACAGCATCTGGACAAATCGTTAACTCACTATTGTTACGGATGGAGTTGCACAGCAATAAAATACGTCGTTGTCCCAGCGTAGCCTATTTTCAACCTGAAACGGGGAAGCAGTTGTTCTATGACATTTATTTATGTTGTCCATCAGAAAAGCTCCACATGACAGATTTTGTACAGATTGTTATTTAACGTTTTCCTTGACAACTAATAAAGGATTGTATCACCAGGCAGAAACAACCAGTCAATGCCCCCCCTTTTTGAAGGAAATGGCTAAAATGATCCAAACTGTCATTCATAACCAATGCAAGCGAGGAAGACGGCTTACCTTCGAGACAAGGCAGGTTACTCGGAGGCTGTGGGTGACTGACAGATCATTTCATACATCCATCAGATAGAAAGCGGCTTCTAAAGCATGATAAATTCCTTCTGCTATAACCTCTGCTAGCTCAGCCGCTAGCTAGCTAACGCTAGCGTTCAAAACAGCTGAGTGTCAGGCTAAAGTTAGCCGTGAAAGCTGGTAAGGATGCGGGCAGAGGACTGCCACCAATTAAAATTAACTGAACGCATTTAGATATTGGTTCTATATATAAAAAAAACTTCAAACGCTATAACGCAGCATACATAGACTACATTTATTATTTACAGGAGACGACCTCACCGTCGGGTATGGCGTGACGTCACTGCGCTCTCTCATAGACATTGGCCAGCTATCTTTTTAATTGACCTGTGATTGGTTAATTCGTGTGCTTAAGGAAGTCCTAGTATGAGGGATTTTCCCACTATGTCAGGAAAACATAGTTAGGTTGAAGTACATACACATACACTTGCACACACACGCATTTTTCAGTGATATTCAGTAATATAAATATTTAAATCTTAATTAAATTGGCTACATTGTCATAAAGCAGGTTCTCAAACTTTGCAAACAATGATTTGGGTTTACGTAATATTTATTTTATTGTTACTACATACCCAGTATTTTGCAATATTTCATTGTTTTCTCACCCCAACAGGAGGGCACAGTGAATTCAAGATGTTACAGATTTTCTGAGTCACTCTATCAAAATCAAATTAGACACATGCATAAAGCAGTATCAAAATGACTTGGCCGACCACCTGATATGGTGGTGGCAACCTCATTCTGTGGGGATGCATATAGAAGCTGGTTATTAGAGTTGATGACAAGGTGGACGAGGATACATACAAGGTAATCAGGGCAATGTAACACCCTGTTAGAGACAACAAAATATTTAAGACTCCTGCAGAAGATTCCCTTCCAACAGAATTATTATAAACATACAGCTGGAGCTTCAGTAGAGGATTAAAATTTATTTGATAAAATTATGTAATCAAAGTTCAGGCCTAAATCTAATTCAAAAATTCTTGAAAGACTTGGAAATTGCAGTGACCACCCCTAGCAGCAGATTTAGCTGGTACCCGGAGAACTGGCGTGCCCTGCAGCAGTGGCCCAACAAAGTCAGGGAGCCCAGGCCCACCAAACAGCTACTAGGAGAGAACCAGCACACACCTGAAAACCCAGCCCCAGACGCCAAGAACCACCGATGTCCCAGTGGGTAGTGGCACCAGCCACTCACAGGCAGTGTTACAGGAGGAAATAGGCCCCACATTTGGTGGGGGCCTGAGATATTCAAGGGGAAGGGGAACTCTAGCTGACTTGAAAGATAAACTATACTCCCAGGTCCGAGAACTGACACCACTGTAGGGTAACCCGCCCCAGACCCCGACAAAACAGGGTCTGGGGCCATTCGTATGGCCTCCATAAGAATCTAATCGTATCTGAACCAAATCACAGTTATGAAGGCATGAATGTGATTTTATTTAGCTGCTTTTCATCCAGTGACAAGGATTTACAAAGATCAGCGTGGCATAGTTTCCGTGCCATGCATGAAACTATGCCAATATAAAAGATTATATTTTACACCATGCTGTAATTGAGAATTAGAATTTTGTTAAATCATTAGTAGTTGATAGGAAATATGAAATATCTCAAACTGACATATTAAAGGAAAAAATACACATACGGTACAGTTGAAACACTGCTGGAATAGCTTAGTTCTTTGTTTAACCAGGTTCCTCATTTTCTGAAAAAAAAAAAACCCTTTTGATCTATTTTTAGTTTTGGGATTTTCAATGAGTGTTGTGACACAAAAGAGTTGAATATAAAAATCTTTATAGTTATTGCACATTAGGCACAAAATGACACTGACATCAAGTTGCAACAGTAAAAACAAATACACCAAAATTAGAATAAATTAGAATAAAAAGTCATTAAAAAATTTCACTTTGCACACTGTAAAAATTATGATACATTCTGTACACATGAACCCATCAACAATTACATGAAAATAATGGGTATATTCCAAAACATAACTTCTGAATGACATCACACCAAATCAGAAAACAAGCCGTGACTCAATCTGCTCCATTTCTTCAATCTCTGCTGAAGTGAGGTCATTATTTTTCAACCTGGAAAGTAAAGGAAGAAATTGAAAGTATTCATAATCAAAAAGTATGATGTTATGTAAGATAATTGAAAGGAAAAAAAAAGCCTGGTGTTTCGACTTTTGCATCACAACAAACCTGTGGCCTCAACCTTCAGCTTGTTAGCATTCCAAGACATTTGGGATAATTTTGCTATCCTAATTTTGTGAGAACAGTTTGGTAATGTCCCCATTCTATTCCAGCATCACAATGCACTTAGTGATACTGGATAGGATATGTCTATGGGCTGTACAAAACATGTTGGTTATATATTTTTGCACACAAACACTCTCAGATAATGAGATTTCATATTTTCAGTTCAGAATGCAGATTATAAAATCAAGCCTTCTTGCCCCAAATCAGTGCTAGACCTAGAAAAAATGCTTTGTGAAAAATGTTTAAAATTACCTGCTTGGTCATTAAAAATATTTCATTTTGCACACTGTAAAGCAAACGTCTATACAAGTTAAAATTGATGTGAAGGAAGACCAGCAAATATTCAGTAGAATTTAGTAGATTCACACCTGTGGTTGTAATGCAACAAAATGCTCTGTGCAAGCAACAGTTAGCCTGTTGTTGAAGCGGTATTGCAAGACTGTGTGTATGCGTATGGTTTTGCATCACCTACCATACTGACTTGACATGATGATTGTGTTTTAAGGCTTGAGTCAGAGACTCCACCCCTGTTCTGGTTATGCAGTTCTCAGTCAACCTTTTAAAGGAAATAACAATGCACAGTCATTTAAGCACTGCTGCACAATTTGCCAAAATAGCAAACCAGTTAGCTCATGCATATGACCTCTGCACTTGTTAAATGGGTCAGAGCATTTTGCTAAGACTTACCAGAGATCCTCCAGTGATGTGCTGTTCTTGATGATGTTAGATATGGCACACGCCCCTGCACTTCCAACACCATTGCCTACAAGACTGCCAGAGCATTATTGTACTGTTAGCTTTTGTATTCTTTTATTTTGGAAAAAGCAAGTGGGAATGCAATGAACTGTTAGAGCTTGCAAAGTGTTTATGAATGTTTGAAGCAAATGTTACCTGAGCCACACAATGGACTCACTATTCTGTAAAGCATTTGCAAGGGCCTCTGCTCCTTCATCACCTATCTTATTGCCCCATAGCCTTTGAATACAAAGAAATACTCTAAGTACCTTATAATAACTGAAAAACAGAATGCATGAAACTTTGCACAACCATTTTCTTACCCTAAATACTGCAGTGAATGGTTGAATTTCAGTCCCTCTGCCAGTTGCTTTGCTCCTTTTGCTGTAATGTTATTGTTACCTAGCCTGAAAGACAAAATATACTGTCATTATTCTATCACATTACACAGACATTGTGAATACTGCAAATTTAATCTCTGGTCTGGTTTCACTTTTGATGATGGCATGAGCTGACCTTAAGGACAGGAAATTTTGTCTGGTCTTTAGGAGGTAAGAAAAATGCTTTGTGCAAGCATCAGTTAGCCTGTTGTTGAAAAGGCTGGACAAAATAAACAAAGTGATTATACAAACTGATAACATTTCACTTTTTATGTTTAAGTTAGTAACTGTTCTTGATATACTTACGCAATTTTCTGGAAGTTTTGAAGGTGGATGACTTTGTCGATCAGTTTGCGGATGCCCTCGTCTGTAATGTTATTATTTCTGAGGCTGTTAAGCAAACAACATGCGTCTATGTTAACTATGAAAGCTTGCATTAATATGTTGCATTTGTTTATTGTCTTAGTTCAAACAATCAACCTTCAATGAACTTAATAAACTGACGGATATGGTCAAAAAGGAAAACTAGTGTGATGACGGAAAAAAGATAGAACAGTCTCAGTTTGGAAAATCAATTTCTACTGACAATGATAACTAGTGTAAACATGAGCAATTACAGAGAAAATTTTAGCCATCTAAAGCAACAAAAAGTCAAGAATTTTATAAACAGTCAAAGGCTCGCTATTTTTATAAAATTTCATTGTAATACAATTTTACTTTAAATAGTTATTTTCTTTAAAAATGGCTCATCTATGGTGCATTGCACTTATTTCATGCAGTCTACATAACAACCTGAAATCAAAGTATTGCTTTGAAAAATAATAACACATAATCTACTTAAACTACAGTAACAAAGTTTATGTTTGAGATATTTTAGATTCTTGATGTCTAATTTCTACTTTGGAATAGGGCCAATTCTACAAGCCGCTTGGCTTTGTCATGGATTTCTTTTTTCACAGATAAACAAAACCACAAGTCTCCGTATGAAGGTATATATAAGTAATTTCACTTTTGGCTGAACACTGCACTGTAAAAAAAAAAGTGTCTCTAATTTACAGAGAAGTACCAGCAGCTGTGGTTCACAGAATTTTACAGTATAAAAACAGTCAATTTTGTGGTTGCCAGAATTTTACAGCATTTATGGGGCAGATTTTTGGCAACCACAGCTGTTGGTTTTTACTGTAATTAGACTTATTTTTACAGCTTGTATCTTTCGCCATTTAATAAATCACATCATTGCACTGTTCTGTTTCACTTATAGAGGCTGAGAGGTACATGCAACATCATACTCCTTATGAGTTTCAACTACCTCTCAAGGTGAATCAAAGGCTTAATATTGGTGGGTTGATTTTAATCACACCCTCTTTCCACCCCCATTAATTTCAAGTAATTGAAATAATTATCTGAAAAAGTTTTTTGTTTTTTTTAAAGCTGAGATTGACCCTGTTTGATTAAATAATCAAACCTTTTAAGTTAAGAAGAATTCAAACATTGGACTCACTATAGAGAGCTACAAATGTGCATGCAGGGTAGAAGCTGCTCCACTCCAACGTCGCCAACTGAATTGTTGTCCAGCTGGATGCCAACAGGATTCTTTAGGTGTTGGAGCACATAAGCAAGTGCAGTGCACTCCACGGGGCCGATGTTACAGTATGTCAGTTTCAGGTGCTCAGCCTCTAGCTTACTCATGGCATCTTTAGCAAGTCTGCTATTCTGCATTTCATAGATGCACTTGATGAGCCAAACAAATTCTGGCATTGCATGCATGCTCTTCTTCTCTCCCTGCACAGGTTGAGGAATGGACCTGAAATGTTGCTGCATGCCTTTTGAAAGACATTTTTCTGCATGTTTAGTCTTCCTCTCCACCAGAACACTAGAGCTGCACTGAAACAAGAGCTTTTGATAGCGCTGGGACAGAAGTCCAGACACAAAGGTGGCTGTGATCTGCAGATTTGGAGTTTCTGCCATTGTAGAATGTTCCTCAGCAATGTTCGGTGTATTGGTTGAATTCAGACAAGCTCCAAAGCATGTACCTCTAAGCCTCTTCTTCTTCATTTCCTGCAGCTCAAAGAGTTTAGAGATAGCTGAGCAACCACTGTTTCTTGACAAAATGGCAAAGAGAGCAGCTAAGAAGCACTGCAATGTAATATGTAGGAACTCATAGCATTTACTGTTGGCCAGGGACATATCCTTGCTTTGAATGAGAAAGCCCATGCAGATATCTGATTCAGTAACACCGCATGTCTCCATGTCTGTGACTGAAAAGATATAACTGGAGTTTGATATTCCCTCAAAGGCAAGCTGTCCAAGGTGCAAGACTGTCCCAAGGTTCTCCTGCAGCCAATTCACTCCTATGGGACTCTTAACGGTGCTGTGGTGCTGGAAAAAGTGTTGTAAGATCATCAGGTAAACATCAGTGATTGTTTGCAGGCTTCCCTCTCCACATCCAAGAAGCTCCTTGTGGCACTGTGAGACTATCCAACAGAGAACTGGACTGTGGCAGAGTCCAAGTAAAGCTGTGTTTGCCTGTAGTGATTCTAAGACTTTGGCAGCCTCATTTGGATCACTGTGATGTTTTCTTACAAAGCAGTCAATGCCAGATGGGGAAAAGCCTTTTAGATGGATCTCTTTGTGTAAGTGCTTCTTCAAAGCAGGACCCACCGCCTCTGGACGACTGGTGACAACCTTTCTCACCCCTTTCATAAGAGAACCCTGGATTAAGTTAAATAATAGTACATGAACAGGTGCACGCTGGCTGGGGCAGCAAATCCTTTGTTCGTCCGCAAAGCTTTGTTTGAGCTCGTCTAGACCATCGAAGGTGAAGAGGACAAGATGAGGGTGGTCCAGAATGAACTGGAAGATCTCCTCCTGCCCCCTGTCTGGCCAACAGCAGTGCTGAAACAGCAGCTCTTGTACTGACAGATCCCTTTGCTCCGAGTTCAACCTGCGACAGCTGAATGGAAACAGAAGGAGAAAGTCCTGAAGGGCCTTCCCTTGAGCCCAGAGAAGGTGTAGCCTCTGGAGCCAGGTGCTCTTTCCACTTCCTGCTTCCCCGGATGCCAGCACTGTGTCCGCATCATCATTTACCGTCCCCACGGGTCCAATTATTTCCTCGAAGCTCATAGATTTGTAGTTATCAGAACTGTTGCTCGGTAGCTCCATCTGGACTTCAGTGTAGATGTCATCTAAGGGCATGTGGCTGGTCCCTCCATAAGTACTAAGGAAGCGGGACTGTGCCGACACAGAGCTTTTCAATTTCTTCTGGTATTTCACAAATTCTGAGGGAAAAGAAGGAGATATGCACAAAATGTGAAACATAGTAAACCCCAGTGAGTTTTGTATTTGTACTGATAAGAGTGTCATTTTCTGCAGGGAAAGTTCTGAACTGACATAAGCTGAAAGACCAATCTGCAAGATGGAAGCAAAAACGCCAACAATTACACAAAAGGTCAGATTGTAGTTTACAAATGCACTCTGGAGCAATGACCTTAATTTCTGCTCACATGTTATGGGATCTGATGAAGTGTTTTGTCACAGTACATTATTTCACTAATAGAAACAGATTGAAGCAATATGAGCGGACCATTAGTTGCTTCACATTTCACCTGATTTCTTTATGTATTGAACTGTAAAGTCCATAAAGTTATTCAAACTATCTCCACTACCATTTTACTGAGTTTTTTTTTTCTCTGTGTCTTTACAATACTTTATTGACACATTTTTAAAAAGGAACCACACCTGAAAATGTAACCACTGTAGTCAACATACCGTTAGTCAGGTTTGGGTTTGTCTGCTCCAGGCTTGATTCAGATTCTAGGCTTTGCTGAACAAACTGCAGGACTGCCAAAGACGCCGACTCTCCTTTGGATCTGACAAGGTCAAGTAGACGTCTTGCCTGTGAAAACAACAGAAACGTTCAGATCACAGAAACAGCTTAACATTTTGGGGAAGACCTTGACTTAAATGGATAAAACCACAAACGTTTCTGAGGTGTCATGTGAACATTTTAAAATAGAAAGATGGTCACATGGTGAAATGTACAAAAATATCCTTCGAAAGTGAGCCAAGGATCACTTTTAGTGATCTTTGATTCATTTAGGTCACACGTCATGTCTCTAAAATTTTGAAGGAAATACCAATTCCAGGTACAAGTTTGAGATTTACTGCAAAAGGGACAGTCATATATGTACATCATAACAGTAATAGGCATTTTATGAATGCATGTGTTTATGTATTTTAGCCATAGATGTAGACAAGAAAAGTTTTATTGCTAGCAGGTCAGACAAGACAAGACAGTTTATTAATTTTTCATATTTCATAGGCTTACAGATGTTGGCCTGCAGCAGCACCTCAGCCCCACACCACCACCACTTCAGACAGTTGAAGATGTTCTCTTTCTGAAATACTGTCATTGTTTTACACCTGATCTAGAAGGACCCATACTGTCCAAAAGCTTCCACTTTTGTCTTGTCACTCAAAAGTCTAATTTTCCCAAAGTGTTGGGGATCATCATATCTTTTGTGACAAATGCAAAATTTAAGCGTTGGTTTTTATTTTGACAAGCTGTGGCTTTTGCTTTGGAACTGTCCCCAGCTTCGTGCTCTTTGTTTTGACCTTAGTTAAAATGAGACCTACAATGCTTGGTTCTTTTGTGACCCCTCTACTCTCCCAACACCAATGTGCTGTGGTGTTGGGAGGGTCTGCCACTCTTAGGGTGCTTCATTACTTTTCATGTTTTCCTCTTTTGGAGATACTAACTCTCACTGTGATTAGCTGGAGTCACTGAGCATTTGAAATGGATTTGTAACCCTTTAAACATCAATAGAAGTCAATCGCACTGTTTTCATTTTTGTTAACTCAAGATTAACAAGAAGGGTTGGTTACTTTATTTCTAGGTTGGTTTGGTTTGGACAGACTTTTTCCCTTAATAAATAAAATCATAATATGATTTTTCAATTAAATTTTTGTTTGATAATATGAAACATGTAAAATTAACCCAAAAAAAGAGCAAATAATACAAATAATTTTTCAAAGCACATATTTTCAGACTGCTGTGTTTTCTCACTATACCTGTTGAGAGGGAGTGTAAATAGGCAGCTGAATTCCATCACAGTCTGTGGAGGAAAAGTGGCCTGATTCAACAAGCGCTCTCAGAGCACCATCAATACAGCCTTGGAGCTTGAGGACGAGGTCCGGCCTTTGACTCAAGAGTTCCTCAGTGGATGTTCTCTGAGGCTTTTCTGTGTAATCTAAAGTGGAATGGCATCCTGACAAGAAGAGCGCATCTCCCAGAGCTTCCGGCAAGACCTGTTTGACCGCACTGAAGAAGAGCTCACAGCTGTCTGCACCTTTTGTATAAACCAGGTCGAGCAGTTGCCTTGCGTTGCTGTACAGAGCCCTTCCTGGTACCAGTACATTTTGGCAGTCCTCCCATCCGAGCTCCCCTTGGGCGAGCAGCATGTCCATGACCCTTTCTAGATGTTCGGCAGACCCGCTGCTGCAGAGGGCGTGGAGAATTTCAGCACGTCGTTTCAGTAAAAGCTCCTGGGGCAAGCATGTCTTCATAATGTCAGCTCCCATGCCTGTGACAGTCAGCTTGATCCTCTGCTGCCTCTGGAGTCACATCCTGTCGCAGCAAGCATAATTTTGGTTTCAATCTACACTGAGAACTTCTCCTTAAAGTTTAACTTTCATGAACGTTTTTTTTGTTTGTTTTTTTTTTTTTGGGGGGGGGGTTGGGAGACACACACTGGCTACATCCCATTCGATTTTATCATACAAATATACAAAACTCTTAACAAGAAATGAACAAAATTTGCCTTTAAGGACTTTAAAAACACAACGAAGCTGGTAAAAAAGGAATAGTACTCACTGTAAGGTCTCAACAACTGACCTCTTTTCTCTCCATCTGTTATTTAGGCAGATACGTTTAAGAGCTTAAGACCTGCCCCTTCCTCATTCCACATGTGAAAGCGAAACGGACTCTGATGCCATGTTTGTCAAGTGGAACAAGAGTATCTACTGGTTACAAGCGAAACACAGCATCTAAAATATCCCCTAAAACGCCCCCTGAAACAACTAGATTCACTGGAAGGCAACACGATTATGTCACTTGCCTGATGATTTCTGAAGCAAGTACTACGTAATATTTAGAGGACGTTTGTCACCTGGTAAACCCCTTTGTTGCAATGTAGTGACATTTCAGTATCCTCTTGCAGATGTTCACTATAATTGCAGTACAATTATAGTGAAGTAATTTAGGAGGAGCTGAAGGGAAAACACTAGATGTTTACATTTGTCCAAAATAGAAAATGACTAGACTGAATGTCTGAGATACACAGTAGTTGTAGTTTAGGGTTGGAGCCACATGATGGAAGTGTTGCATAAGAAGAAAACGCTCAGAATCTTGGGAGCTTTTATTGTTAATTCCTCTTTTTACATTTCCTTGTTTCTATTTTCAATTATATGATCTCCTTTCTGCCTGTTTGTGCTTACACATTCAGACTGTGTTCACATGATGTGGTAGATCCTGCAAACACTATAAAAGAAACAGTTTAATTTCTGTTAAGATGACTAAATTAAGCATGTTTGAGTAAAACATCATCACAAAAAACCAACAGTGATGAGAGTGATGAGCAAACACAGACTTGAATTCATATTGCTCTGTTTAAAGAGCATTGCAAGATAACTAGACCTTTCCAAAATTTGTTATGCTGAAAACACAAACCTTAGTTTCTCTCATTTTTTTCCATTGATCAACGCAATGTACACATTTACAAAGCGGAAAGGGGAAGAGAAGTCAACTGTCTCTGCCAAAAAAATCACCCACATAATGATGATGATTTATTGGTCTATTAATTTATCTCCTTCAACCTTCCCATCAACATCCCGTTTCTGCTAATGGAAGCAGTAAAGTAACACTTTATTTGAAGGGATGTGCATAAGACTGGCATGACACTGTGATAAACATTCATAAAGACTTCTTCATGTTCATCACAGATGTTGTGTCATGTTTATGACAGTGTCATGTCAGTCTTATGCACACCCCTTCAAATAAAGTGTTACCATATGATGCTTCCACCAACATGTTTCACCCAGCGAGTGGATTGTGTTGTGTTGCTTTCCCACCACAAACTGTGTTTTGACAATAGGACATATAGTTTATTTTTGGTTTCATCTTACCAAAACACCTTATTCCATATTTTCCATGGCTTTCCAAGGCTTATTTCAAACAATGACCTTCTTGCCCCGATTCCATGAAGGCCAGACTTTTGAAGTACAAGACATTCAACACATTCTTGAGTTGTGGATGTCTTTTAATTAGGGTTTTCAAAATAAGGTTGCTTGAATAGTTTTTTTTTATATTTAATTGTAAAAAAAAATAAAAATAAAAAAAAATAATTAAATTTAAAAAAAAAAGATGTGAACACCATATATTGGCCTGTCACGTAGAATCCCTTTAAAACACAACAGAGCTTGGGGTTGTAACATCAGGAAATGTTCACTGTTTACTGTCAGGACAAAAAAAGGCTCAGAAAGAACACTGATTTATTCTATGTGGTCTTTGCAGCTCCCTGTAGAGTACCGAGATCAGTTTATTATTCGCCTCTGTTTTGTTCTGCTAGGGAGGGGGGAATCCTCACACACACACATGGACAGGAGTAATCAAACACAATCTTTCAAAGAGCAGCTTCTTTTCTTCTTTGTGTCTGAGAAACAGCCGACTCCACCTAAGGGAGTGTAATGCTGAGTGCTTTCTGTCAGGTTTACTACACAAACCTTTAACGTGGAATTCTGTCATTCGAATGACAGAAGGGGGTCCAGAGGCAATTTGAGGAATAAAAACTGACACTTGGTAAATAAATAATCTGAAAAAGAATATCAGAATTTTCCTTGCCTGGATTCTGAAGAATTTGTGGAAAAGCTCAGAATGTGGGTTTCTGCATTTGAATTGCCCTCGTCTATCATTAATAGCCAGATTGGGAATCAGATAAATTGTAATTATGATGTCTGAGGATATGTCTTCTTTAAGGACTGTGACTTGTGATAATGTTCAGTGTTTCTGGACAAAGCCAAAGATGAATCTCTTTATCAGTTTCCAGCTCATGGAAAAGGCATGTAAGTCCTGGCTGCTTCAGATTCAGCTCACCTTTGCATCGTGCACTAAAAATATGGCCAAGTACTGAACATCTTAAACTTTTCAAGTAGGTTTTTAGGGATTTCTAAGCATAATGTGAGTATAAGATTGGACAATTGTATACTGTATTTTCCTAATGGTGTGATCAGAACTACCTCTATATGCTTTGTCAACAAATAAACCTGCATGCTTATTTTTTGGCAATGCTGCCTACACAGTTACATAACAAAGTCTAAATCATTCAAGTAGTTATCACAACTCAACAAGTCTTACTCATATATACTGTATACAGGGTCCAAATATTTTACAGCAAATTGATTTTAAAAAATCTTCTAGTTTTAATACAGATTGATCGATGTCTCATTTGAAACCAGATTTTTTTGTGTGTGAATAATTAACATAATAATATGTAATATATTTTCTCTGTGGCAAAATGTCTTATTTACATTCTAAATGTTCAACTGGTTTATTTCCAGTTGGTGCTAAATGGTGTTAAGCTGGACGTCGAGCTAATGACAAACTGATGACCTACAACAAAAATTTGTTCATTTTGCAAAAACATGAATATAGAAGAAATTTAAAAAATAAATACAGGATGGTTGAAAAAAAGAGACATTTTCTATAGACTGAAATATAAACAGTTGTTGCAGCAGATTAAATAATCATCTTGCAGCAGATCAGAATCAAAGTTAAAGATTTAAAAGTATTTTGATAAAGAACCAATGATCTTATCAAATGTCTTATGTCTTTTATGTACTTTTTAGGATACAGATTGCAGCAGCTTCCTTGCATCCTGACTTACCATACTCCGTCAGTCACAGAGCCCCTGCTCTAATCTGTGTGCAGATGTCAATGTATAGATGCAGCCAAAGGTCATAGACAAAGTCAGACAAAGGTAAGATAATGTTTATGAAACTATAGATATAATAATATTGTAGTTAGTGAGTAGGATAAGTATTGCATCAATTAATGCATCAGTGCTTTTCTAAGTAAATATAATTCTAAAGGTGCAATTAACATGAAACTATCACCAGATGTCAGTAACAATCCATAAAGTTAACCCACTGAAAGAAATCCCACCATAGATATTCATAAATTATGCATTATGAAATGGTATAACACAAGGAAAAACCATGAATCCTTTCATTTCAACGTTTGGCTGCCAGTAATAAAGTGTGGCATGTGAGAAGTGATGCTGGATTTACTCAATGAACATCTGGATCCCAAACATTATCTCAGGCAGTAACTTTGCAGATTTTTTTTCTCCCTCTTTGAGAGAGCTGGAGTGTCTCCACAATACAGGGAATAAGGGAGATTAGATAAGTTTTACTCCAGTTTTGGTAAAACTATGACATGTGAACATCTTAAAAATGAGGCTAGGTTGTTTGGTGTAACAAGATTTATAAATGACTCCTTCTCTATGCCATGTTAGGACCCACACTTTTTTTCTTTTGAAAGATTTTGAGTTGCAATAACACTGCCATGAAGAAATACTTTCATTGTAGCACTTTATTTTTCCAGATATCCATTGAACATAAAAAATAAGTTCTATTCTCTGTAAAATTATATGGAGAAAATATGTTTGCCCTTATAAGCCATGTCTCATTTTATCAATGGTTTCAAGTAAAAAAGCTGCAGGATATAGAGCGAAAGAGGGCAGTCATCCCAGATTCCCCAAAGCTAATGGGTTAACAAATAAAAGAGGATTAGCTCATTAGATTAATGACGACATTAACTGTAAGAGGATCCAGGAGTACCGTAGAAAATGCACAGGATGAAGCCACAAAGTGACTCAAACATGGAAAGGATTGCTGTATAATTAGAAAAAGCTTGTCGGAGCCAAATAGAGAGCGGTACTTAGCTGTTGAAATGGATGGCGTCTCTTTAAGAGCAGGCTGTTTAAGGTCAGCCCGGGTAACCGTGCGTGTGTGCGACTGTGCGTGTGTCAATCAGCATTTAATTGACAGGAAGATTAAAGCTCACATCTGAGGGCCTCTCTTTCTGCTGAAGCATGCCAAGTTGAAGGAGTCTGGTCTCCAGCGTCTGCCCAAGGTTTGGGGTGCTGCGCTCAAGGTTAGCTGGGGCGCCCCGCTGAGCGTGCACTGTCTGAGATGGGTCCTACTTGTTGGACATTCATTATCAAACTCTGTTTGCTCCTTTCATCTGCAGCTCTCTGCAGCACTCAGCATAAACTACAGAGGCACCTTGCAGCTTGACATCTCTCCATTCAGTCTGTACCTTAAACAGCATGCTGCCACATCAAAGAGCCGTGGCTGCCTTTGATGTTGCAAAAAAGAAAGAGCTCCAATGATCTGCTAAAAACCAATGCAACTTTTTGAAGCCTTGTTTTATTCATTTGCTATCTCTAAAGGTCTGGAGTCAGTTTCTTAAAGTCCACACGACAAGCTCTGATTTTGAAGAAGTTGGACAGCAGCTTTTGCTTTATAATGTGAAATAAGAAAAGTTTAGTAGCACATTATATCCCCCGAGTATAGATTTCTTTTTCCATGAATATCCTATTAAAGGCCACATTTTTTCAGTTTAAGGGGATTACCTCAGAGATTGAAGAATTAAGTATGTGTGAAATAGCAAAGCAAAAGCAGATTTCTTTGAAATTACTATACAGGAAATTTTATTTCACATTCAAATTCAAAGAGTTATTCATATAGTTTGAATTTTGATTTATATGAAGGTTTGACACCTGATTAATTTTTACACAGGACGTTCAGTTAACGGAGGGGGAGGGATGAAACATTAGTTTGCTTGGTAGGACATACCTCAGAACACTTGCAAGTGTAAACGCAAAATTTTACCAATCTTACTGGTTAAATAACCAAAACTTTTTTCAGTTGAAAAACAATTTTGATGGGTATTAAAAATGTAAATGCAGGGAAATCTTAGATGAATGCCTTTTTTCTGTACATGAAGCCCTCATAAACACATCTTAACATTCACATAACATCCAGCACTTCACTATACTGCAATGCTTATTTTAAAACACTATTAAAATGTTAGCCATTATTCACTTAAAGTGCAAAGGAAAACAGCTGCCTAGCACCAAATTTGAATAGCGACTTTCAGTGCCAGCATGAACAGAAAGTAAAGTCTACTATGATGTATCAATGGAATAAACCTTGTCTATTTGGAGTTTAAAATACAAAGCAACTTACCTGAAGAATAACAAAAGAAAAAAGCAACAGCAAAAAGTACTGATCCGTTTCCTCATTTGTCATTTTGGATTATAAAGGGGATGTATTATGCAAAATTCACATTTTGCTATTTTCTGTACTGACATTTGGGTTTATACTGCTTCTAAAAACAGGCCAAGTGCTTAAAAAATAAAACACCCATGTTGAGCTCCGTCCGTCTCTTAGCAACCCAAGTTGAGCCCCAGGACGTTTGGTCAGCTGGTTTTTCCACTGCACTGTTCAATGGCTGCTGGAAAAGACAAGAATTTTGTTGTTGACTAACCATTCAGAAAGCACTTGCTTCATTCTTGTTGGTTGTCCAGAAGGCTCTCCTTCTGCTTTTCAAAGATGTACCGCTGTATAATTGCACATCTGTTTGCAGTCATATTCACATGCGAGAGTAAATATTGAGTTGGGAAGGGGTGGCAAGGAGCAATTATTTTGTATTTAAAGTGGCAAGTGGCCCAAAACAGTTAATTCTGAAAAAAGCTCAAAATAGGCAGGACTGAGCAGACAAAAATCTCATTCTTTAAGAATGATTTTGTGCAAAAAATATTGTGAATATATTTTGTATAGCCCATAGACCTATCCTAACTTGCTTAAGGAAGCATAGGGCACCTTTAAATGCAAATTAGGTTTTATTTTGATCTCTGAGCAAACAGTTATTCAGTCACAAAGTAAAGAGTTTCAACAAATTCATCATATGATTGAATCAGTGAATACAACCCATAGTCCAAAACAGATTTAGAAGTAGCCTGTCTCACCAGTATCAGCATGAGGATTATAGGCTGAATTTAATCCTGTTAATTATAATTTCGTCAGATATAAGCAAGAACCAAGTGGCAGCTCAAAGGAACATTTAATGTAAACGGCCACTGGGTCAGAAACACTGAAACTTAGCACTTTGTCAGCTTATTTCCTAATCGTATGAACTTGACAATAATTGAAGTATTTTATTTCTGCCCTTCTTTCCACACATAAAAGGCAGCCACAGCAATTAGTTTTAATTTTCTCTTTCCCACTCTTCCTTTTCATGTTCTTGAGGAGGCTGGAACCAGCGTATTCTGATCATTTGCATTATCCAAAGCAAATCTGCTTTGAAGTTCTAAGATTCTCTGCAGAAAGGGAGCCACTTATCCAGCATGGAGGGAAATAAGCGTTAAAGGCTCATAAATTCACTGGAACAGATGTACCTTATCACTGGATTTGCTTTTTTTTTTCTTCAACCTTTTTCAGTCTATATTGGTAAGAGACTATCTCATGTCCCCCTGATCCCTTAACATTTAGCATCCTTCCTTTGCAGAAGCTAGCACCCTGCTGTGCCAATCCACACTTCAAAGCTCTCTGCATATCAGCTGGAAACAAAACAAACAGGACACATTATGGCAGTCTCTCATTTCCCCACATTAAAGTCAATATCCCAGTGTTCTTTGTTTGTTTATCATTTTAGTTTTTATGCTTTCATATTTGATAGTGGGGAAGTTCAAATTTAATCCATTATTTAACATAACGCATTGTGTTCCAGCAACACAAACATAACAATTTACATGGGATACAGCAAAAATGTATCCTAATAAGGCCCTCTTATTATAACTGCTGAAGTATGCAAGCTTTTCATAACTTGACATTTGAAAAAGCAAGTTTCCAAAAAAAAAAAAAATAATAATAATAATAATAATAAGTGGACTAAAAAAACATAAAAGTGACACAAGACAACTATATACCAAATATAATCCACATTATGTTCTGGAATATCTTCTGGACTTGAAGTTATTCTGTTCTCATCTGACTTTGTTTGGACCAATATCAGAAACACATAAAAGTATTATGATACTCACCTTAAAATATCTTAAACCATAACTTTGTAAATACGTAAATGCCTTAAGCGGTGAACTGAAAAAAAAAAACCTTTAAGATGTTGACCTGACATTTTACAGAACTGACAGGATCCCCACCTAAAATCCTGGTGCAAGACACCAACAGGTCACCTTCATGGGTCAGGAGTGCTCTCCCCTCAAATGACATGCCACATGACATCCTAAGTTTGTGTCTGCAGCATTACAAAATGTGAACAAATAAAAGTGTGATTTTTTTTTTTTGCTAAAATGACACACAGATGTGCCTAAAAGAGCAAAAATCAATGCACAAATAAGTTACAGCAACATATTATTTAAAAGCGAGGGTACCCTCAACATCTATTTTTTAGGGCTTCTGGGGACGGGATGAATGTTCCTACTGCCAGCAGGGCAGTAGTCGTGAGATATGAGTTATGTGCTCAGTGGAGACTGCAAGCTGGCCTCCGGGGTTAATCGGCACCAGAGGAATGAGACAGCTGAGAGCGCCATCGCCCAGCCGCATCACAAACAGAGTTCTGTCAGCTGAGCAGTGAGGACACATGGCGGCGCAGCGAAAGACCTGCTGACAGGCGTGGGACAGGCTGATGGGGTGGAAACAGAGGGAGCAGCTAGGAGATCATGGGACATGGCGTCAGGGGGGGATGCCAAAATCCAGCGTGCCAACATTCTGCATGCTGAATAAAAAAAAATGTGAAGACAAAAGAGAATGACACATAAGTCAAACTTTATCTGGACTGATTAAAACATCACCTGCTAACAGAACAAGTTTACAGTAAACGCAGTCCTATTTAAGCAAATCTGTGCAACGGGTCTGGAAG
This sequence comes from Poecilia formosa, assembly GCF_000485575.1. Classification (NCBI taxonomy): domain Eukaryota; kingdom Metazoa; phylum Chordata; class Actinopteri; order Cyprinodontiformes; family Poeciliidae; genus Poecilia; species Poecilia formosa. The sequence continues at coordinate 946,750 of NW_006799985.1, read as the reverse complement.
ACTGGTTCCACATCCAGGCTTTTGGGTTAGAGTAATAGACGTCACTCTGTTACAGTTAGGAGTAAAGGTTAGAGCAGAGAGGAAATTAATGGAAATCTGAGACAGGGTTCAATTACATGTTTTACTGAAGTTCCTAGTGGTCATAATAAAAATGTAGTTTCCACAATGAATACATGAATAAAGCTTATAAAATCGATGACAGTATAAATACCTTATGTACAGCAAATGTTAGTTCATAAATCAGAGGAGGCTTTCTAGTTTTCAGAGCTGCAGTTTGTGACATGATTTATCTTCATTCAACAAAGTTTAAAAGTGATTTTGAAAATGAATGCTTGTTTAACGTTTCCATCAGAACAACAATTCGGATAAAAAACAGAGGTAGAAGCGGATCTGGGATAAATTATATTGTTTCAAAGTTTTCCTTCCCCTTTATGCCTACAGTGTATTACGGGTTATTTTATTTTCTTCAAAACTCTGCTGTGGAGCTTGCTTTAAATTCTGAGCACACTTTCAGTGGTTTCCAACACACACAAGTGTCGTAACGCTCCGATGTGCGCACACCGTCATTCTGTTTTAGACACAAATTTTTCACAAATTGCTCGTCGCCCATTTTCCTTCATATATTTTTGTATTACAGTCACAGCTTCCTCGTCGTGTCCCTCCTCTTCCTTTTGACTTAGTGGTCTGGGGAGTGTTGGGATGCTGGCCTGATGGTCTGCAGGTCAGCGGGTCTGAACTGGATTGCCTCCTGAGCCTTTCTTGTGATTTTCAGTTCAACTACTCAACATTGGCTCTTACTCACTGTCCTACTGCATACCAAAGCTTCTGTATGTCAGACCAACATTTTTGTAGCACTGGTTACTTAACATTCCAGCCTTGGCACACGCTGGCTGTCGCCCTCATGTCCTCCCCATGTCCGGTGCCTGTGCTGCCAGGTGCAGCACTGCAGTCAGTCTGCTGGCCTGGTTGTTTTCTGTGGCAATGCAGGGGCGCTGAGTCATCCCAGGCAGGCCAGAGCTTCAGGACTGGTAAAAGTGGTGGTAGTGGTGATGGTGTTCATGGTGGTGGTGATGTTCATGCCGCTGGACCACTTGTGCCAGTCCACCCTCATACAGCAACACACTTGGGAGGTCCCTGACCTGCTCTTTCTCCACTATAGGTCCCGGAGAGCCAAGAGAGCCTAAGGCCCGGTAGCCTTGGCTCTCCTTGGATCGCTGTTTGTACTTGCGGTAGGGGGCTGCCGACTGATGAGGGGGCGTCTGGGAGGGCAGAGCCGGGGGAGGCGGGGCGCCTCGACTCCTCATCACCCTCCCACTGTTCTGTGCAGGCGGTGTGCGGCTGTGAGTCTTTGGAGAACGAATGCCATGCCGTCCGGCGTCCTGGCCTCTGGGCCGGGCTGGGTGGAGGCTCTCTGCAGCAGGAGTGTCCACAGCCGACTGCAGCCTGCGGTGGTGCGCGTGGGTGTGTCCGTTTTCTGGTTCATGTGAGCGAGAACGGGCCTGGTTGGATGAGCGAGCCTGAGCCTCTACCTTTGCTGGTTCTGCAGCAGGACCTGTCCCAGAGAGAGAGAGAGAGAGAGAGAGAGAGAGAGACGATGATATTATTCTAAACAACTCTCAGCAAAACATTTATTTCTTGACTGAACTGTTTGATGTTGGCAGTCAAAACCTGGGAAAGTAAACTAACAATTATTTCAGTATTCAATTATTCTGATGATTAATTGGGTAACAAATTAGTACATTATGCAGATTTTTCATTTAATCACTTCACCCTTTTTATGCAATATTAACAAAACATTATAAAATGCAAATAAACAATTAAATTCCTTTTGAGAAAATATTATTTTATATAATGCCATAACATAGCAGATCCTTTAGCTTTTTGATCATTTGTAGCTAAAAAAAATACTTGTAACATCAACATGTGAAAAGTTCACCGCTTTCTGTTTGACTTAACATCAATTTTGTATTAGCAAATACTGAAATAATTTGCTGACTGAATTTGTACTTTTAATATAACTACAAAGCTTTCAGTGACCTTAAAACCAAAACCGTGAATGCATCACTGTTCATGCTGTTGATTTTTATAGATCAAAACTAGTGAGAGTTCTTCACTTATCTCTATACACTTACAGTAAACTAAGTTAACTCTTCATAATAACATTGTCATGATCCGTGTTTCTGTGTATTTATTTTAAGGTTTTTCTGTGTTCAGTTTCTGTCCTGAGTCTCTGTTTCTGCGTCTTCCCCGTTGATTGTTTCCCAGGTGTGTCTCATTCCTTGATTACCCTCCCTGTGTATTTAGTCCCAACTGTTGTCTCTGTCTCTTCTCGGATCCTCGTCGTACGTCGAATGTCGTTTGTCTGCCTGCCATCACAGTTGAACTGTAAAGCCCTGTGTTGGTTTAGCTCTCTTATTCAGTCCTCTGTCTTTCAGTTGCTACCAGTAATTAGCTGTGTGCTAACTCTCTACCGTGCCGCCTGTGTTGGACTGTGCTTGAGCTCTCTTTATTAAATCATCATCATCATCAGAGTCTCAGCATTCGTTCTCACTGCCACAAACCACAACTCTTGACAAACATACCGTCAACACAAACTTGCAGATACATTTCAGATTATTTTGAGACATTGACTTTGCGGCAATTCCTTCTCCACAAGCATGTAGTGACCGTGTACAGTTGATTGCATTCACTCCCAGACAAAATGACGACATTCTGTTTTGATTTGAGACTTTTTGCAGATTGTTGTTCTAAGCAGAACCTTTTTTTTTGCCTGGTGTTCAAATATGAAGGTCTTGTGATGTAAAAACACTTTGTGGGAGTTCTGCACTTTACTTTTTGTGAAGTATGAAATGTCCTTGCTAGCCCTTAACAGTAGCTACAAACCTTGGTTTCATTTTTTTATCCCAATTTCCTAGAATACTTCCTAGAATAATAAAAGTATCAGAACTCTCTTTAGATTCCTAAAAGACCAAAAAACTATTGATAGATGTTAGATGCTTCATCAGTTTAATAATTACTTGTTCAGTTTCATAATCACAAAGCTTCCTCTCTCAGCAGTAATTAAAAGAGAAAAACCCCCAGAGGTATTAGTTTGATTAATTTTAAATTAAGTTGCTTCTCAAATATTTTTCTTAAGATCTTTGGTTTAAAAAAAGAGTTGTCTGAATTTCCAGACATCTATGCCTTATCATCACAGTCTGCCAAAGTCGCAGATGTTAGAAATTTAGCTGTGTCCATAGTGTTAACCTGGACCTTTTGTGTAATTCTTCTCACAGACAAACAAACAGGCATTGCCTCTGGAAACACACTGACTCTACATTTACACAAAATAGGTAGATACAAATTAGGTGTGTAAAGCTCAACGCAAAAACTCTCCAATCTTATTTCAGGATCTTTCCCTTTTGGAGATCCCAGACACAGAGGATTCCTGTTAGCACTTTTCCTACAACAACACAATAATGGCATGTCATCACTGACTGGCAGATCAAGGCTGAAACTTTTTCAACTTTAAAAATTTTCCCTCACACCACCCCGTCCTGTTGATGGACTTTCCCCTCAAACACTCGCTGTATTGTGCTTGCCTGAACCCAGATGTTTGTGCTGGCGAGGTGCGCAGAAGGCTGGTCGTCCCACCTAATGGCCCTGAGCAGGTGCGGCAGTAATGACGGGCTTCAAAGAGCCATGGTCTGCCTCCCGTCCTCCCCACCCGTCTTTGCCCCGGTCCACTCACCAGCTCCAAAGCGGGATGTGTAGTTTTCAATGCCTGCAAGGTCCAAGTAGTGGTTCCTGCGTTCCAGGTTCTCGTCCACACAGTGGCGCTGGCAGCCAGACTGGGTGTGGTGGTCGCTGTGGTGGCGTCTGTGGAAATGAGTGGCACCTCTCATTAGGAAGCAGTTTGGGGAAGATAAACAAGCGTTGCTTGTGATCAGGCATAGACGGGACAACTGTTACAGAGCTGGAACTGTTACATCTCAAGTCGCTGAATGTGGACAGAAGAAAAACAACAGAGGTTTTGTTGTGCCAAACAAATGATTGAAGGTTAGAACCTCTTAAAAAACAAAACAGGACATTTATATCTCCATAAAGAAAAGGATGTACAGGTACTTCATAATAAATAAGAATATAACTCAAAAGTATTTTCACAATTCAAATCAATTATTTAGATTAATTACAGATAAAGTGATATAAGCATAATAATATGCTTTTTGTGTGTTTTTATGTGATGGCAATGCTATGGCCTCCACAGTCGTACCGCTGTAACTGGAACTTTTCATGAGCATTATAAATGACAAAACATCTCTCTCTCAAGCACAATAACATGAAATTTGGTAGAAGGAAAAGTGTGGCAAAAACAAATGTGAATCAGCAGCATGGATAACTGCACATTAGAGAAGACTGTTAAGTAGTTCTCACTTAAGAGTTTGGGGTACGGGTGCATCAATTTATCGGTCATCCAATTTATCTGTGCCGATTTCCTTAATTTTGGGAAATCCATGATTGACCGATTTTTACATATGAAGCCGATCTTGTCCACCAATCTTAGCTACCTCGGCAAAGGTCTAAAAAAGTTTAGGCTTTATAAAATCAGTGAACCCCTAGTTTGGGGGAACTTAACATATTGGTGACATCAGCTACAGCTGTAACATCACTAGTTAAATCACTAGGCACATGCAACATCAGAAGAGTCTTTAGTTTGCTAAAAAGAAAAGTGTTCAGTGTTTTAAAATCACATTTTCTATTTACGGTAAATACAGCATTTGATTTGGACACAAAGCTCCCAAACTCTGAAACAAAAGTGGAGAGCAACAGAATCCAAGGGGCTTGAAGTCCAGGATGAAGTTTCCATAGATAATCTGAGATAGAGGTTTTATTGAATCTGTTTTAATGTTTTGTATCACTGCCCAGTGCGGCAAGTCATCTCTGGCCAATAAACCAGACTTTGGACCCAGGTTAAAGTGGCTGGTAAAGTTTCAGGGAGGAGTCAAATTCAGCTTGTGGACTTTAATAACAAGCTGCTGCCGTGGAAGGCAACCTCTGTCATCGTCTCCTTAAAAACTTACAACTTCTTCCTCAGTTCAATGGCATAAATGATCTTCAGTAAAAACCAAGAGTAACAGACTTTCTTTTTGTACCTGCTCCTTTTGTTATGCTTAGTCGGACTTGACAGGATTTACAGAATTTTATGGACTGCAGATTTATTTTCCACGAAGGATAAAGAAATCCAAACTGATCCCTCTTCTGACAAGCTTTAATAAAATGTTAAGTTCATCTTCCAGGATGACTTGCCACTTCATCGCACTGACAGAAGCGTATAAATATTTCAGTGGTGGTATTTTTTATTGTTAATCCTTTTTGACAGGTCTTATACAATTAGTCAAGTATCTTCTCTTAATTTGTTTCATGTTGTTTTGAAAGATTAAGCCATCAACATTAAAACAAATAAATGCTTAATGTATAAATGTGCATTGTATCCAAGCACATTAACAAAAAGTTGAGTGGAAGGAAAAAGTGTACATAAACACCCCAGGAATGCTACTGGTCAGTTACCTAAATGCACTGGTGGAGTAATCACTGCAAAAGGATCACTGACCAAGTATTGAGTCAATTTAATATATACTGTATTACTTCTCAGTAGGTCAATAGTTCTGCACTTTTTATAAAATATTTTTAATTGACCTAATGCAATGTTTAAATTTCTGATAAACTAAATGTTGTGTTTCATTAGATGCAAACCATCTAATGTATTTCAACTAAATTGTTGAAATACATTAACCTTTTGATGAAACTTGGATTTACAAGGATGCAGATGTAAGGTTTTTATATTGTAGAGATACCAGAAGCTCCAGAACGTGAGTTTACAGGGAGCTGGGCTTACCTGAGGAGCGCTCGAGACTTCTTGTCTGCACTCTTGAGATCATCGATGCACTTGTCATTTTTCTCCCTGGAGTGGGACATGTCTGAGAATGCACAAAGACACAGGGGGCTATTACCAAAGGGAGCAATGCAGAGAAGCCACACACACCCCCACACAACACCAGGCACACAAGACTCGGAAGAAAGCAACCTTTGTTTTAGGGTTTCACTTTGAAGATCTATAGATAAGGAAAAACAACAGTGCTTCATTTATTCTATTTTCAACTCCCAGCCTCTTATAAGGAGCAGAATACCATAAAAACCAGGCTGGTTTCAGCAATAGTATTATTAGGATGTGGGATCTGATGCGATTTGAAATTAGCATGAAGGCAATCTTTTCAAAGCTTCCTCCATCTGAATCTCCTGACAGATATTTATAGACAAAACAATAGGATGCAAACACTCAGGAATATATACTTTTTGAGATATTTTCCTCTGACTACTTGTTTGCCAAGTCGTCAGTGAGGAAAGTTACGTCGAACGCTGCTATATTTTCCCCACAGCTCTGAGAAAGGAGGACAAAGAGAGGGGGAGAAAAGGGGAAAAAAGGGGAGTACTGGAAAAAAGAAAAATGGCTGTGGTTATCAAAAGGACTTGGCACATCTCTTAAGGTTTCTTTTAGGGTATTTGAAGGCGGCAAGGGAGGGGAGGGGGCGCTCTCTCTATTTCTCTCTCTTTCTCTCTCTCTCTCTACGCAGTCACCCCCCATCATTAAAAATGAACCCCATTGAGTGGGAGGGATGGAGCGATGCAGAAACTGCAAGGAAACAAAGCTCTGACAGGCCTGAAGCGACCGCCTTTCTGCATGACAACAAACAAGTCTCTGAGTGAGCTGTCAGCACAGATCCACTGATGGAACTTCAGAGTCGCCTCTTTTCTCAGCAGCTGCCCCACACTGAGTTAACGTGGCACTTACCTGTGGCACCCTGAGCACAGCTCCTCCACCGCTGGCTTGAGTCTGGAGCGACGGAGAGCTTGACCCGCAGAGTCTTGCTTTTGCCAGGAGAGTGGTTGACCGAGGCGTCCACCACCTCGTAGATGGTGTGGAGCAGGCTGGTGATGTCCTGTAGGGAAGAACAGGGGCTAAATCTGAGAGGGCCCTGGAAAAATGTGAAACTTTTCACAAACCTCGATGGACGTTATTGGAAATTTTTTATAATATACAACCACAAAGTACAGCATAATTGTAAAGAGGAAGAAAACAACACCTAATTCTCAAAATTATTTTACAAATAAAAACCTGAAAAGCTTGGCATATATTTTTACTCTTATATGTATGTATGCCCTCTATTGTTGTGAATTATGCAAGTGAACCTGGAACAACTGGGGTTAAACTAGAAACAGAAATATTTATAACTATCTTTTTGACATCATCTATATAACCCATATTTTTTAGAAAGCGGAACTGTTGGTTTTTCTGTCGACAGAGCTGTGGACAGAGTTACCACATGTCTCTCGACTTCTTCTTTCCTGGTCTACACATTGTTGTGGGTGGTCATGTTTCACTAGGCTTGCAGTTGTAACATAAGCTTTCCATTTGCACATAATGCATTGAACAGCTCCCTGAAATGTTTAAACTGCACAAAGTTGTTTCAAGCATTTGTTTGCACTGGATGGCTTTCATGGGCAGATCTGAGTGCACTTGCACACCGCACAATTCAGATCTTCGTTTAGGAAACTCAGAAAACCACGTATAATTTGCTTCCACCTCACACTTGTGCTGATCAGTCTCAGTCTAACACGTGACAAACACTTTGAAAAAAAAAAAAAGAAGTCTCAATACTTTTGTATGGAAATATATATGTTTGTGTTAATTATTTTCAAGTAATGCTTTTTGTATCAAGTAATGCTCACATGCTGAAAATCATGAAAGATAAGAAAAGAGTGAAAAAGTTCAATGTTTCAGTGTTTTTTTTAAATTATCTGAAATTTTAATCCACAAAAGCAAAGGACATTAAATGTCTTTTGGTATGGATTTTACAAATACTTTCAGAACACACAAAAAAATTAAACAGTAAAATAAATGCTTCCTGTGTTTCTCATTTTACTTTTTTCTTCAGTGAAGTGACTAATAAAAGCATCATAGTGGAAGAGAAAGCTTTTTCTCCCTCACCAAGTCACTGTCTGCCGTCTCAGGAGCCACAGAGCCACAGGCAGCGCCAAAAAACTGCACAACCAGCCTCACAGAGGAGTGCTGCAGTCTCTCTTCACCGATTCAAGTTGTTCTAAAAAAAATGCTTTTCTGGATGTTTTCTCAGATCTCCATCCGGCAGATGCAGGCCACATTGAGCAGCACCTTCGCTGAATTTAGCTACAGGAGAGTGAACGCCACTTTCTTCTGGCTTTGTTTTATTTGGGGGTGGTTAAGTGTTAATGCACAACATGGATGTCTTTATTCTCCAAGATGAGGTTGAATATTGATATTTTTAATTTAATTAAAGGAAATGCTTCTGTAATGCAGAGGTTGAAACCTAAAACTGAGTGCTGGTAAACATTTGGGTGGACCTCTTGTCCCTTTAAAGAGCTACAATCAGCTGTTTTAAGTAAATATTACCTCTCGTGTAACTTTGCCATTGTTGTCAAAATCGTAGAGGGTAAAGGTCCACTCCTGTCTGTTGTCCTCCTCCACAGACACGGCACACTCCAGCTCCTGAAACAGTTTCATAAAGTGCGCATGTGAGTGCACGTCCTGCCACTGCCCCAGTTTTACCCGCAGGGGGAAGTGATAAACCTCCCGCTCTGCGTTGACACTCACTTCAAACTGGAGCTGTTTCTGTGGCCCCGCGGGAGACCGGCTGTCCCTCTTCTGCATCTTCTCCTCCACGCAGCAGCTGTCTGTCTTCTCCGGGGGTAGAGCCACTGCGGCAACACACACAAACGCACACAGCAGTGAGCGCCCGGGCACAAAGATAAAAGGCAGAGCCTGAGGACAGAAACGGTGGGTGCAGTCTTAACCTGAGGACATGTCGTCCCTTTCTAGTTTTACTTGTAAGCTCATGCTTCCACGTTTGGCAGCTGAAATTAAGATGCGGAACATCTTAAAGCCTGCCTTAGAGCAAAAATGTACAACACAAATCTGTCTTTTTTCTCCAACTTTTTTATTAATAGTGTGTTTAATAAGCGGAATCGCTGTTCGGGGACTTTTGCATTACTAAACAACTAAATCAGAGGTCATTACTTTGGCTTTGCTGGGATGCTCAGATCCACAAAACCTGTAGTTATTTACAGTATTCATGATCCCGATCAAAGGCTGCAGGAAATCAAAGCACAGTTTGGCTTTCACAGTTCAAAAATAGTTTTCATGTCAGCAATCAGAGAAAAACAGATCTGAGACAGAGTGTGGTCAAGCTGAAACACTTTTAAAGATTCAAAAAATGTGATGCCTGAAACTCCCTTCAGGTGCCTCTACCAGCACTGAATTCACGTTTATGCTTCCAGAGTAAATTAAATAACTTACAATATAATGAATGCATCAACAAATATGACTCAATAATTTATATTAGTTATAACCTAAAAGAGATAGAGGTAAATACTTTGCAGTGATTACAAATTTTCCAGTTTCAGGCAGAATTTACAACATTTCTATTTTAAATGCCTTGGTAATTCAATGACCTGGTGGTGTCATAAACTAACAGCCTTAAAAAGCATAAGACACACAAGCCCTCAGCATCACCATCCTCCATCATACCTAACAATGAGCATGAGATGTTTTTCCCATATATCCATTCTTTGTTTTATGACAGACCTAAATGTTTGTTGCCTTCCAGTGAAGTTAAGCAAACAGAATAAACAAAGAAACAAGAGCGACAGCAAATGACCCTGACAAACTCAGTCCAGTGTAGCTGGTGCCAATTACTACCATGGTGGAGGTGTCACTGGAAACCAGTATTGAAGGATGGCAGACCCAGAGTCATAAAACACTGATTAGATGGTCACATTACACACAGCATTATTGAGTTAAAGATTTGAACAGTATGTCAGGAAAGAACCCAGAATCTTAGCATATGTGTCTCTCTGATTCCTAATAGAACAACAAATCCTTTGGAGACTCAGTAAAGGTACTGTCTGAAATAAAGTCAAAATAACAATGAATTACATGAATGGGGAGTTAATAATCCAATCTATGAATTTGTGCAATCCTTGTTTTTCTTCATTACAAGGGATTGATTTAAAATGTCCAAAATGACAGGTCACACTGGCATGCTATTGGATAATTCAATGTCACATGGATGCCTGTTTATCATGCTGGATCAAAATATTACAAGGATTCCTATATTTCAAGGGTCTTATCATGGTTGGAGTTTGGGTCAGAGCTAAAGGGGGGCATTAGCTGTCTCTTGTATGTGGGTTTCTTCACAAGTCCACATAAGTTACAGTTAAGCAGGAATTTTTATGCTCAAACCTTGCAGATTTCTGTAGGTTTGTCTCAGTCATGGCTGCTTTATCAGCTCCGTTTAACATGGATTAAAAACCTATGCAGTACATTCACAGTAAACAGAGGCAGCACACACCCATTAAGTCACACAGACCACGCCCTTCTCCCCCATCCTCTCATCCTGCCGCACTTTGAAGTTCCATTCTCAAACCTTTTGGAAGAGGATCAGACCAGCTGTAAAACAGAATCATTAATTAATTAAGCCAAGTCAAATTTGAAACGCTGTTTGTTTGTTCGCCAATAGAGCAGACACAACAGACCAATCTCTTTCCTCCTGATCCAACGAAGATCAAAGCGGACCTGGGCGGGGGAGAATGCCAGAAATGAAAGGCTTCATCCCAGGGAGCTTTTACCAACTTTTTGGAGAGGAGCAACACTTGGGGTCCTGCTGTCTGATCGTTTGAGGTGCTCAAAGGGAACATTGTGTGCAGGGGTAAATATGTTCAGTAGCAGACTCAATATGGCGAGGAGATACTTATCTTGGAGCTAATGAAATTCCGGGCGGAGTAACAGTAATCTGCTATCACCCTCCTTCCTCGCTGACCCCTTCCCCGTCACAGACAGAAACCGGCTCCCTACAAGTGAAACTGCAGCCAAGGAATTGGCCACACATCAGATCCGAGGGGCGAGACGAAAACAGCAGAGGCTGGCACCCGCCGCGCTTTCTACACACGTGCAGGATTATTTTTCACACGCATGCAAACCATGGCAGGTTGGGAGAGCTGCCACGTACTATGAGGAGTCGGCTGATCTGAAATGCCGTGTTAGACATAACTGGGTCTCATAAACACTGACAGCGGTAAATTACTACGAAACTCTCCAGCATTTGAAGAACTTCTTTCAAAATATAACTTTTATTTCAATCACTGAGGTTCTTCAAAGGCTGTTTGTGCGTTTGCATATGAATCCAGGTAGTAATTTTGCAACATATCCTTTGGGTTCTTTCATCTCAGATTTCATCTCATTTCCTTTGCAATTTTAGTAGAAAAGTTCTCTTTTAATCCCCCCAAAAAACTTTCTCCGGATGTACTTCTTTCTGCCTTAAAGAAAGAAGTCTTTCATCTCCCCTCAATGTTCTTTTGTGCTGGCTGTCTGTATTTCCTCCTTAGTCGTTTTTTTTAATTTGCTCTACTTTTTATTATCACTGAGTTATCTGTAAATCATGCAGGAGTTCTTCATAGTTCCCTGTATGTGTTAACTAGTATTTGTTATGTAAGAAGTCAATAGAGGTTAAAGGCTGGTTACAGGCATCAAGGTGTAGTAGATTGATTGACTGAGACTTTTAGAAAGGCAGGAAAGTTCCCAGATTCTCACTTTGCCTGTTAATCTCATGGGATGAATAGAGCAGTGTAGACTAATTAGCAACATCTGTCTTCAGGGGAGGACAGCTTTTACCAAGACACATTATCTCTCCTCTTTCTGGTACAACCCAGGGAAGCTGAACTAAAACAAAGGTAAAATTTATTTAACTTTTCTTCCAAATTCTGGGCCGGTCTCGTTAAATGGTAGATATCAGCCTGCACCTCACGTCCAGCACTGTCTTTAAATGGGAGGGAGACTTTCTCCTCCCAGAGCACTTAATCCAGGATCACATCAGAGAAAAAGATGGAGGAACTGAAGCACTCTGCCTACAGCAGCTGAAGAGTGGCAGATAAGAAGTGAAGGGGGCCTTTGGGAAGAAGGCAACATGAGAGTTTAAAAGGGGACATTAAGGTAAGTTAAGGTAATTTTATTTATATAGCACATTTTCAGCAACAAGGCAATTCAAAGTGCTTCATTAGAGAGTGGATGGGGAAAACGGATGACAGACTAATTAAACTTAATCAACAACAGAACTGAATAAAACTGAATTAAAGTGGAAATTGATACAATGTTAAGATTTGTATTATTATCGGTACTTGCTCATTTGTTTATTAACTTGCTCTATTTTTTGTTTGCTTTCAGGAGAGAAAAGGGGAGAAAACGTTTGCTTTGGTGAAATATTATATTGATGTTTGCTTTGCTGTAATTTGCTAACTAAAAACTAATGAACATATCTAATTAAAAGTGTAAACTGAAGCAAAACCAACTGAATGAGTTGGTGTTTTACATGAGAATCAGGCTTACCTTCTAAACGATAGTGTTCATCAATGATCCCCTCACCACACGGATCAACCAATGAGTCCTACAGAGACAGAATAAAAACAAGACATACAAAATCACTGTTTTGCACTCATGTAAAAGAAGTCATTACATTTATGTCAAACAAAGAGCAAAGAGCAGCCTTCTCAAAAAGTTGCCCTTACATCACCAACAAAACACCAGCATTTAAATTACAGCTTTTGCATATTTATATATGAACAAAGTTTGACAACTGCAAGCTGAGCTTAAACAGCAGTGGAAAGTTTAAAGGCACAGTAATTGCAGGACTCCAGCAAAATGAGCACGAGATTGGCAGTTAGATTTCAGATGACGAAACAAGCATCTAAATCACCGTCTCTGACTGTACTGGACTCTGAGCGAGAGGTCCGGTAGTAGAGCTATTTCTGTGGGTCACTATCATAATCGAGGGATATGTCCAGGCGGGTTGTTTTTATCCTTACTTGGGACACCATGCCTGTTGGTGCATACCACAGAGACCGGAGGGACATGTGATCCACAGGCTTAGCTGTGGAAAATATCTGGCTCCGGTATCCGTGTGGTGCTACAGTCATTTGGCTGGAAAACCATTACTCACATACTGACAACCACAAAACATTCACACGCAGGCAAAGATCTACCAGCAACATTTCTAATGTAAACAATCGGTCTGCTAGTCCTAGAGTCAGATTGCTGGTTAAACAACGTGCCTAAGCATGTATTTGCAATACGTCCATGCATTAAACACAATTTGCTGCAAATAAAGCATTTTGCACACAAAACATTGAATTTCTGCCCATTCTTCTTTGCAAAGCAGCTCAGATTGGATTCCAATGCTAAACTTATATCATAGATCAAGGATCCTGGTAGCATGATGCTGCCACCATGGCTTGTTTAGGCTGATCTGAAGTATTACTTTTCCAGCACACAATTGTTGAATGCAGGCCAAATACAAAGGAGACTGCTTATTTAACACATAAAATCCCCCCAAAATACTTTTAAAATTCTTGTTGTTAGATAAGGCAACATGTAGAAGTTCAAGAGGCTTACATACTTTTTACAAGATTGTGTAAATGCTGCATCTGAATATAAAAAAATAAGACATTTATTCCCTAATCAACAAACACTGTATCCATTTGCATGCAGGTATTTAAAACAGTGATGTAAATAAAAAATAATTCAAGTTCTAACAAGGTACCACAATAATAATAAATAAAAGAGATTCCTTGTAGGTTTATCTGCATGTTTTTATGTTTATCAAAACATAAACACAAAATAGTTATAAAAATAGTTGATAACAATCAAAATTAAATACTCATTGAAAAATTATAATTATTAACACATTAATAATAAAAACAGGTTTCTACCACTAGCTTTGTGATCTCTAACTATGTTAATGGTGTCCTTGAATGCCTATTTAAGTTCAAAGCCAATGTGGTCATTGTATAAATGCTGGTTTATGTGTCAGAGTGTGAGATCCAGAAAGGAAAGAGGTCAGATATTACTATTATAACCTTCTGGGTTTGATGGTGGCCACAGTGCAGCACTGTGGGTGGCCTCAGTCAGAGAACAGTGCTGAATGAAGACATAAAGGCTGATGCACCAAAACAAGCAGCTGGGATGTTGTATTTCCTGTTTGTGATGTCAAGTCAAGATTTTTATGACCCTATCTGGATTCTAAATATAAGTGGTGAATAGGGGATTAAAAAAATACTTTTACTATTTCTTTATAAATACTGTTTATCATTATAATTTCAGCATTGCTTAATGTTTATCTGCTTCAGTTTGAAAGGCAAATATAGATGCAGATAGAATAGATTGCCTTGCTTTGCATTTGGTTTAACTTATAGACGTTTTAGCCTCAGTGCTGTGTGTGTCTGTCTGGAATTTGTTTAATTAACAATACTTTTTTATTCACTCTAATATTTGCACAAAATCATATTTTGTAAACCAAATCTCCAGCGTCACAAAACCCCTCAGTCTCTGATGGGAACCGTGAACCACGCCAAGCCTGCTAACTACCTAAATAATTCAATTAGCTTTCTAAACTTTGGCATACTGGATAACCAGTGTTGACTTTCACAATCACCCAATTCAACAGAAATAATCACATCAGGTTGCCTGGCATCAAAAGTATATATTAGGAATCAACTAATATAGGGGAACATGTAAAACTTGCATGGCAGCTCTGATTGAAAATTCACAAAGAAAAAACACCAAAGAAATTCCCATCTTCAAATTGATTTTTGTGTTTTTAGAGAAAAGTTTTAGAGAGGTTGGACACTGTCATGAGAAAAAGGGACAAGATGAATGTACTAACTGGTTTTTGTCAGTGTTGATGGATGAGAGTTTTATTGTTAGTAAACTGGGGTTACGTCGGGATTTACTTTGGTCATTATACAAATACAAATGTCATTAATTTAAAAAAATTATAGGTCAGGATATCACTTGATAGGCATAGTTCAAGTGTTTCAAGCTTTTGCAGAGGTTTACCAGAAAAGCACAACAGACCAGACCGCACAAAAATAAGCCATGATTATTTTTAATATTCCTGCTCTTACTGTAAAACAAGAAACAAATATGACTTGTAACAAATTAACTCAATTTTTTAAAGATAGGTTTGTCCTCCAAAATCTCACATTTCTTGAAAACTATACAGAACAAAGGTATGAAAAGTCCATTTTAAAAATGAATAAAAGCACTGATCAGCTCTTATACTGTGAAACATTGTGGGAATGGTTTGGACCAAATAATAATTCCGTGTTATAATAGCCGAGAAAAATGCTTGAAATGGTTGAAAATCTCTGGCAACACTTGAAATGTAGCTACCAATTCACAATTCAGTCACATGGGAGACATCAATCTACTTCGGAAAGAGTAAAGAGGTAGTGACACACTCCTGTAGGACCCTTGAAAAGTCAGAGGTCACAGAAGTAGTTTCAGTGCCCTGAAAACCCAAACCTCAAAATGTAATAGTACAACACCCGCGTTTTTCTAACACTGGTTAGAAAAACTGAATTTTCTAAGATTTGTTGTCCATTTCTTTCTGCGTTTTGTTTCAGCTTAATAAATCTATCCATGAGACCTCCAGCAATGAGTCACTTTGGTCAGAGGTGCAGGGTTGGTTCAGGACACAAACTAACAAATTTCACTACCCATGAGACCAGCTAAAATAATTTTCCAGACATGGCGTTTAATGGCCTGTGGAAAGCAGAGCGTGAAGCCTTTTGCTTTCAATAGCAGCCAGATTCTTCAGAGCTTCTTTTGGGACTCATAAGAAGGAAATGCCCCTGAGTGTTTTAAAGTAGCTAAATTCCTTTCAAAGGAAGTGATTTATTGCTGGACCTCTTCACTGAATATAGAGCATCAGTGCCATTCACAGGCCATGATCTATTGTTGTTGTTAGGGCTGAAAACATGTTTGCTTTGCTGTCTAGAGCTGTAATTAATCAATAACCCACTTCATGGTTATGGTTAAGCCAGATGAGTAAATTTTGCAGTAATAACACTGACTGAATCAAAGTCATTGATGGGGTCATTCCTTTCTCCTACAGTAATATCAGTCACAACAAAGTCAAATCATGAATCATTTTTATCAACGAGAAGCTGGTAAGAATCCAGAAGTAGAATCCATCAAAACATTTCTGATAATAACTGAATTTAAAGCTGGGGCTTTCATTTTTAAATCTAGAACAATTTTTCCACCACTTTTCAGTACCAGATAGATACTTTATTAGAAAGTCATGAGATTGTGATGTTATTTGTCATGAGAAGCAACAACAAAACAAACAGCAGCATCAAAAAAATCCTGACTTCGCCTGACTGAAGCAGTAATCATAAAACATGATATAACTCAGAGTTTGACAAAGTTTGACAGATTTACAGAAACAAACTTCCCTATAAAATAGCTAAAGATTGGCATAATATTAAAACACAGATCTCTTTAACCACCGCGAGCAATAAAACGCTGCCTTTTTTAATCAAAACAAATTAGTTGAGTACAAAATTTAACACTGGTTTTCTCCAAGTGAGACTTTGACCCCTCATCAAATTATAAGAATGACTAACAGTCACATGCTGGAATACAATAATATTTGAACTTAGGTTCAAAGTTTTCAGTTTTCTTTTAAAATAATTTCAAGGCATTTTCAGGTTATACTGCAGTGCTCACTTTATATAAAGACATCGCAACATAATACAGAGAAATCATTACTAATGAATATGTTAAAAAAATATTTCCCATATTTCACTACGGATTCTATTTTTATGTAGACTTATGAGAACATATGATAGCATACATTTTTCACAAAATCTTAACCCTTTTTTGCATCAAAAGTGTTTAAAATATTCAAAATTATGCACTTCAAGCTGTTGGTAAAAAACAGCATACTCTTGAGTTTGTAAAGATAAATCAGAAAAACTATCTGCTGAGTTCATCCAGAACAAAAACAAGTGAGCGGGACAGCTCTGTTTAAAAGAGAAGCTGCACTTAGTATGGACCAAGAGTAAAACAGAAAGTGAGCCAGACAGCAAGCACATGCTGGGAGGAAACAGACTTGGTGAGTTTGGACACAAAGTTGCTTCTAGCGTCTTTCTTGCTCTGCCTTACTTGTGTCGGCAGACACGGTTCCAGTGGGCCAAGTTTTTTCTCTGAGGCTGTCACTGAAGCAAAAGGGTACATTAAAGTGCAAGTAATAAGTACTTGTGTGTGATTGTGGGAAAGTCCCACAAGGCCTCTCAGTCTCTATGCCGTCTGCCTCCATGACCCACCACACAGTCTGACAATTTATGCGGCCGACGACAGCTCCCCCTGATCGCTCGCCAGGGCTCAGTGGAGGCAGGCCTCCGGAGCAATGGCAGCACTACTGGCACTCCATCAAAAACCCAGGAAAAATCTCATTAAGGCTGCAGCCTGGTGCCTCCTGCCCTGCTCTCCACCCGGTGGAGGAATACACCTTTGGGATTCCAGCGGTCAGAGCAATGGTTAAAGATTAACAGAAATTACGTCAAACAGGCCAGATATTAAACAGGGAAAATTGGGAAACTGCTGCAAAAATACATGTAGTTTTTGCTCGGGTTGCTGACATTCACAAAAACGAAAGGAAAAAAAAGTGTTAAAGAGGTTGAAACTAAAAATTAAATAATTTTCAAGCTGGTTTTACATCCCATCCAGAAAGATAATGTTTGAAAAATTACCTGATAAATATGAAAATCAAATACATGCATTTGTGTAGCATGTTACACCAGAATCATATGTATGCGAAAGCACGTATATCATCATCATTTAGAACAGTGGTCCCCAAACTACGGCCCGCGGGCCGGATCTGGCCCTCCTCCACATTTGGTCCGGCCCCCTGAACAATGCCAAAGAGCATTCAGATTTTTTTTCATATATCGTATTTTCCTGACTATAAGCCACTTATATGTGGATTTTTCTTCAACCACCAGGGGGCTCTTTAGCAGGAAGTGAATCATTGGAAGTCAAAATTGGGAATAAAAGAAGAAAGCGCCCATTAAAACAGAATTAGGTTTTAATAGGGAATTGAAATTTGAGAATCTTGTTGATTACTTAAATAGCATTGAGGGGAAAAAGAAGATTTTTTTAAAAAAAATAATACTGGGATCATTATGAGAATTTGAGGTATAGATATTAGGATCCAGTAGATGGCAGTAGTGTAACAATAATGGATGCAAGCTGCAGTTGAAATCTAAAGAAGAAGTAGCAGCAGAAAAAGAAAAAGAAGAAGAAAGCGACCATCTTCATTTAGCACGTGCTAGTAGCAGACACGAAGGATCAGCACTTTTACTGTTACAGTTACCGTTCGGAAACTACCGTAATTAGTTCAGTTAAATCTAAACTTGGCAACTTTTTCTTTTTCAACCGTAATAAATGTGAAATTCAATTGACCTGTTATGACTCAAAGTTTGGGTGTCCGCTCCCCTCTGCTGCTGCTGCATCGTTGTGGAAAACCTGGAGCGGAAGAGAATATCTGCGGCTTATATGTGCATGTTTACTGTTTTTTTTTTTAAAAACTTTGGGGTTGTGGCTTATAGTCCGGTGTGGCTCATAGTTTGGAAAATACGGACAATAATCCTTCCTGGATTTATTCTGTGAATAACCCAGAGAGGGTTGGTTATTATTTATTTCATTAATAGTGTTATTATTTATTTCCTGACTTTTGTTCTGTGAAGAACCCAGAGAGGGTTATTTAATTGTGCTTTCTGGAAAACAATACATTTTTACATTTAGGCACTCCTGCAATCGTCACACTTTTTCTGTTACAAACTGACTCCGGCCCCCCACCAGAGAAGGGAAAAGTTATGTGGCTCTCACAGGAAAAAGTTTGGGGACCCCTGATTTAGAACCACATAACAAGAACAGGATTAAGGAGGAACCTAAACTGAGGAAAGAAGATGCAACATAGTTTATGCTACACCTCAGATATTGAGCATCACATGAGCATCTGACCTCAGAGTTTGTTTGTGAGCATAAAGTTTCATTTGTTGGAAAATGTTTATCCAGTACTTTTTTTTCTTCCTTTTTTTGTGTCTTCTGTCAGCATAGACAGAAGACACAAAGATTGTGCCCAATCTTTGTGGACACCTGATGGAATCTGATATCCAAATATTATGTAATCACCGGATTACTTCTCTCTCCAAATAATAAATGTATTGTTTGGAGAGAGAAGTAATCTGGCATTAGTTGTCAGTATATTCTAAAACGTGTCATTCTCAATGTTTGAGCCAAAGAACCTGTGCTCTAGCTGTACTTAAAATGTTTTGGTGGTGTGACACTGTGCTTAGAATAATATAATGACATATACATGCTATGTTAAACCCTCATGAGTAAAACCAAACCAATCATGTGTGAAAAGGTGAAGTTAAAACCACCACTCCATTGCTTACTAACATAAAATTAATTTTTATGATGAGTTATTATGAGCAACATGCTGACGTATGACTATGCACATCAGAGGAAAAACGCTGGTCAGAACTGAAGCATAGCTACTGTACCATAAATTACGTCCAAATTACAGGTTTTGTCACATGCAAGGAATTTCAGACAGGCTGATAACAGAACGCTTTTAAATCCCTCCAGGGGGTGTTTGTTAGCTATGTCTCCAAGTTACTGCTATTTAACATTTTGATAACTTTGTTTTCCTCACTAGATAAATGACCATATAATTCTTCCTTTTATGAACACAAATTAAAGTTGGAGACTTTGAGCACTTTCGTCTTGGGTGGCCAATGTGTAATGAATTGATGCCCAAGTTTGGCATGCCAAAAATAACATTGCAGCTTTTTAGTAATTTGCTGGTGCCTTTTTATGACCACTGGGGGTTACAAGTCTGAACATAGTGAAAAGAAATTTTGAAAAAGGATGATATATGGTCTTCAGTATAGACTGAATCTGCCGTTGTGTTTGTTCTGAGCCTAATAATCTTCCGCACCTAGCAAATATAATGATTTTGATTTATTTTGTTTGCTTAATAAAACAAACAGCTGTATTGTATGGGGACTTTTGTACGGTTCAAGTCCACACAAATCTACAAAGCAACAAAAATTACCTCTTATTATGCTCACAGCTGTAAATTAGATTATAGGTTTGCTATACCTCACAAAACTCCTCAAGAGAGGAAGTGAGTAAACGTATACACCAGTGGTAATTTCAAAGGAACACGACCCTTGGAATCTGGAGTGGTGCCCATCCTGCAAAGTGTGGTAAGAGTACTGATGTAGCTCAAGGAGAGAGGGGGAAAAAAAGCACCAAGAGTTATCATCAAGCAGCAGTTTAGACCTGGCTCCAGGCTGCTCTCTCACTTCTTTAAGCTGGAGCACTCCTCACCTTCCAGCAACATTAAACAGCCTCACTCAAAGTGCCACGTAGCAGTAAAACATGACGCCCAGAGATGGAGCCAAGATAGAAGGTGTTGATGTGAGGTGGTGAAGCAACGCACTGCCTCTGAGTGAAGCTTCAAAGGGGATCGTTTTCACACATGAAATAAAGATCTCAGATAATCATATAGCGTAGTAAAGCTGACGCGAGACACAGTGGAACAGGAGATTGGGATGATTTTCAGACAACACCTTCACAGTGGCAGCCATGACAAGTCGATCTTTATGCATTTTTCTTCAGCAACACAATATAAATCAGGATTTCTTTTTTTCAGCCTTATTATCATGTGATCCAGTGAGGCAAGGTATTACATTTGCTCAAAATTTTACAACAAACTGGTCAAATGCACAACAGCCATATCATGTGCAGTGTGCAGTTTATTTTATCTTTTCTGTTTCAAAGTTTAATTTTATGCCTTTGATAAGAAATTCAAAGCCTTTCCAGAGGTCACATATTGTAAATCTTTTGATGTTGAGCCTTTAACGCCTTTCAGTTGATCAAAATATAAGATAGATCATTTTATTGTGAAGCAACTTGCAGTACTGTGCCAAAATTAGGTGATAAAATTCCTACTCAAATATCTTGTTGTTTGCTGTTTCGTAGTAAAGTACCATAAATAAACTAAATAGAAAAACAAGCACAGTTATTAATAGACCTATCCAATTTCCTTCCAATTATAAGATCCAGCAATATGATTTGATGTTGCAACTTCAAAGAGGGACATTTTCCTTCCAGACTTGGTGGCCCCATGCCTGACACCCTTCAGTCACGTCACACTCGCCTCTCTTCCTGCACCCCAGGAAGGAAATTATAGCCATGGAGTTGGGATCCATCACCAGGCAGGTTGGAGTAAGCAGCTCCATGATTAAAGCGCACATGGTCAGCAACACACAAAGCTAAAAGGGTCTGAGGAGTCCACACATGCCTGAGGCCTTATCCTGTTAAGGTCATGCTGGGATGCTCCCCACACACACGCTCACACACGCACACACAAATACAGATGCATGCAATCATATTATGTTATAGAATTTATAAAGGTAAAACAAAAAAGCATTTGCTCCCTCAGATTCCTTCTGTTTTAGGAATTTTTGTCACCTTTACATATTTCAGATAATTAAACAAATTTTAATGCCACTCTAAGATAGCCTGAGTAAACACCAGAAGAGGTTTATATTAATTATTAAAAGCTATTCAAACCAATGCTGCCCTTTGTGAAAAGTAAATGTCCCTTAAACCTAAGTACCACTCTTAGTGGCAAAGATTCCCATTGAGAATTTGAAACAACTATGGACCAGTCTTTTAAATCGGTGTGGAAGAGTTTGACTCGCTCTAATTTGAGGAATTGTTTTAACTCAGCAGCTTGGGAGGGATTTTGAGGATGAGCAGCTCGTTTAGGGTCATGACACAGCTTCTCAATCAGACCTCTCCAAAAACCTTTGTCTCTTTCTGAAGCCATTCAGTGGTAAACATACCTGATGCAGGTATTGTAGTGATTACTGCTTTGTTGCATAACATCACATTCCTATCCTTTTGTTTGACTGCAAGCACAATGTTCCATGAAATACAAGATGCCAGATGTACCCACAGCTTCCAAAGCCATCCACTTTTGTTTGAATATTTTCAAAAAGTCTTGGGAATCATCAAGATATTTTTTGGTAAAAGTAAGAAAGGCTGTTGAGTTCTTCTTGGTCAGCAGCAGCTTTTACTTTCAAACTCTCTCATGTGTGACATTTTCACCTCGTCTATTTCTTATGGCTAAATCACGAACACCAAGTCTAACCAAGTGAGGTTTGCAGTTCTTCATCTTTTCTCAAATTTCTTTAGTTTGAGTCATGAGAGTCAAACTTTGATCTTTGAATCTACTTTGTATGTATATGTTGTAGATACTTTTATTTAACACAATTATTTAACATCTTAAATAATTTTCAGAACAGTTTAGTCAACATGGGAAATCTGATATAAATGGTTTGGAATGACTTTAAAATTAATACAGCGTGATATGTGCTGCACTAAACATCTTGATGTTGGTTTATTTTTAAAGAAAATGTTAGAAATAGGTTAAACTCCTGTTGTTGTCAAATTTTAGAATGAATTGTCTTTGTAAAAACATTGTTAGCAGATGTTAAACTGTCCAATCCTTTAGTATAGAGTTTAGACACTTTCCTTCTCCTACCAGTTGTGGTATTATTAGCAAAAAGTATTTTTCGCTACTGTGTTGTTCTTGTTGAAGTCATCTCTGCAATGCATCCAGCAAGAATTAAATTAAGCTTGGGTTATTGCCATAAAAGAGACTTAGAAAGCATGAGCTGTTTTTCTCCTAATTGATTGTTTTTGTTTTGTTTTGTTTTGTCAAAATGAATATGAGCTGATACTGGATGCCTTCCTTTTGCAGAATGATTGTGCACAGCCCCTAATCATTTCTTCACGTTGAATTTACATTGCAAACACTCCTGGTCACATTACCTCACCCACATCAAAGGCTGCCTCCTGAAAAGCTCCGTGGAATATTAGCAGAGATTTAAAGCTCTCATCTCTCTGTTTCAGAAACATGCCGATTTGAAGTAATCTCCCTCCCTTTTTGCTTTTTTGTGTTCTATGTGTGAAGTTGGCCAACACTTTAATGGCCCATTTACAAAACTTTTACACCTGCAACAAAAACGCTTTTATAGCTCTGGAAACCCCTGAGGCGCTAAGCCCTACCTGTTAGTCAATGTAATAGCCTTTATTAGCCTTTGAAAAATATGTAACCACAGCAATTAAGATTTATTACGCATTTTATCAAAGCTGTATATCAGCAGAGAGGTGAAAAGTGAACCTTTGAGATCAAAAGTCTAAAGGCCCCTTGCCGCTGTGCGAACTCAACTATTTGTTTTCCACTGTAGGTTTCTGATACATTATTGACTAACTTTGAATAAGTCTTAATAAAACATGCACCTACTTTACTTCAAATGTACAATGCGCATGCAAGCAGGTGAATACCAGTGCAACTGTTACTCAGAAAAACACTATTGGTTGAATGGTCCTTTAATATCATTGACAAAAATCATGCAAAACGTGTTTCTATATCTACAACTTACAAAACGGAATCGTTGCAAAAGCCTTTCTGTTTGTACAATCGTATTAATCAGGCTGACTAGAAATGTATTCAGTTAGAGATGAGGGGTGAGGATATTGTGATGACAACTACGAAAGCGAGGAATGAGCAAATTGTGGGTTAATAGCATCCAATATGGTAATCTCATTATTTAACAACAATGAAACATTATGGCACTGTGTATTTACTGCATGAAATCTCATCTTATCCACTTAAAAAAGTGTCGCTAGTATGGCAATTACAAAAGAATCATGACTCGCTGATGGAAATAAGCTGGCTGTACAAACCATAATTTTGCAGTGTGTCACAAATCCAACAAAAACAGAACAGATCTGAAGTCCAAAAGTTCAGGTTTTTGGGTGTAGACGTCATGGAGTATGATTCTAAAACACATCTGGTTGTTGTGGATGATCAGTCAAAGTTCTCTGTTCTCTCTCAGTTTTTCATGGTGGGGTCAGGCAAATGATTCAAATGGTGTAAAGGGTCAGAGGAACATAAGCAAAGAAAAGTATCTCAAGGGCATCAAGAAAGTGACTGGCACCTTCTACCAAAACCAAATTAGATGACAGACCTCTTTGATTTGTCAGGCCATGCATCATAAGTCTTCCTAAAAGGGCTTCTGTGCATATTGTTACAATTGTTGGTTAACTTTCCTACAATAACTTTCCATTTTAAAGGAAGACACCTGATTGCAAAGTTACAGGCATCTCTTTTCCACTTTATGTCTAATGACACATTAGACATTAGACTAAAATGTTCAAAATAGAAGTTTTTAAGTCTTAGTTTATACTAATTAGTACCAAGGCTAAAAAGAGAAGCAGTAGAGGATCAGAAAGTCTGACTGACATAATCAGATGTTCTACAATTGCTCCAGATGACAGTTCACAGTAAAGTTTACACAAAGCCTGCAGCTAGACCCTGTCACTGGAATCAAGATTGGAGAGCTCACTGTGGTAGGTAGCAGTTATGAAATCTCTGAAGTGTTCATGCTAGCCAGATGGGACTAACCTACACACCAAGGTGGCCACATTCCTCCTTACTGCCTGTGCATGCACGCACACGCACACACACACACACGCACACACACGAACACGAACACACACACACACACACACACACACACGCAGACACGCGCAGTAATGCACTGAAACACACCATGTTTGTAGCAGACGTCCTGCCAGCCACAAACCACCACCTCAAAACATCCCTCACATCTGACCTTCAAACTGTAGATTTAAAATCTATGTAATTACAGAGAATGTTTTAACTTAGCAAGTAAACACAGCAGCAGAAATAGACACATCAACTTCTATATACAAGTGTGTGGGTGCCAGATATGCGTTTCTATTCATAGCTGACTGGAATTAGTGGCTTGTATCAATGTTCACCATAACGAACAGTTGCAGACAGCAGTTTGACCATATGAAAGCTAAAACAGGCTTACAGGTGCATCTCAATAAATTAAAAGATCACTAGAAAGTAGTTTAAAGCTAAGTTCATATATTTTACCAACACACAATGAAATAATTAAAACTTTTATTGCTATTAATTCTGATGAATATGGCTTACACAAAGTCCAGTTTCACTAAAAATTTGAATATTACACCTAAAGACACATAAAAAATGATTTCTTTTTTTTTATCCCTTGTAATTAGCAATTTCCAAGCTGTTTACAGGTGACGGTAACTGTGTTGTTTTCAAGCCTATCACTGGAAAGTTGAATGGAAGGAAAACTGCTACAGAAAAAATGCATAAGCAAAAGGGATAAACAAAACCTTGAGTAGATTATGAAGCAATGGGCATTGAAAGGTTTGTGGAGACTCTTGAGATGTGACCAAAAGCTGGAGTCGGTGCTTTAAAAGCCACCACACACAGACGTATCCAGGACGTGGGCTACACTGTCACATTCCTTGTGTAAAGCAGAGAGGCAAGAAAATTTCTGTTTTTAATTTCAGATATCCATCCATCCATTTTCTGAACACCCTTGTCCCTCAGTGGGGTCGGGAGGGGTGCTGGTGCCTATCTCCAGCTAACGTTCCGGGCGAGAGGCGGGGTACATCCTGGACAGGTCAATTTCAGATATTTTAGACTCAAAATCTTCAGAAATGGCTGTGAATGTCTTCGGGGTTTCAGCCATTTTTAAAAGTACATTAGAACCCAAAACAGTGGAAAAAAAAAATCTGTCTTAAGACTGTGACGGGATGTAGAAAAACCTAAGCGTTCCATTGCAGTCGATATTGATAATTACTGATTGATAATTACTGATGAGTTTTTTTTGTTTTGAAATATCTAAAATACTACCAAAGTGGTGACATGACCTTTCCTTTTTAACCTATCCTTTTCATTCCCCACTATAGTTTTCATTTTTTATTTTTAAGCAGTTATGAGGCAGGTAAGGTAACAGATTGTTGCTAGGTAACCAAAGAGTGAGTGGGATAGTTGATGCCACCAACCTTGCCTCGCTGGCAGTGGAGGTTGATTGGGTAAAGCCTTTCCTCTGTCGACATCTCCCATAATACTGTGCAGTTCTGGATCTGACTTTAGTAAACTTATTGAATATTCTTGCAGACATTTTATCTATTGATATTGATCAGATGTCTGTTACAATATGCTTTATTATAGATTTATTGTCCAGCCCCACTTAAGACCTGGATTTGTAGTTAAATTTAAATTTTTTGGTGAGTTTGATAGTATGACACAGAACCCTTTCAGGAGCAGTGGACTGATTTGCTCTACCTCTTCTAGTGAGGTCCTCTGGAGTGTAAACCCACCAGGGACAGACAGCTTTCCTTTCAGAAGGGCCAATCTTCTGTTTAATTTTCCTTCAACTTGAAAACATCCCGTATAAGACAATCCAGACCTCCTCCAAGCTTGGCGTCACAGGAAGAGCCAAAACGGACTGGAACCTCTGTCAGGGAGAGGCACAATGCTCTCCAACATCTGTTTACCTAAATTTACTTCCTCCATTCCCTCCACCTCAGGTGGCCTCAAAGCCCTGGTCACTAAAGCATGCAAACACAAGGAGGATGAATACACCAGGGCTCATGGAAACTGTGGAGCACACATCACTGGCATTTCCCTAGATCCTGTTAGTAAAACAAACAAAAGGAGAGGATCCATGCTGGGACTCTGTTAGCAGTGATAAATGGATTCACATATTAGGCTAAACACACGGGTAATGTGCAGATTCAGATATGGGACTGCCTCCAGATTTCATTGTGCATGCATGCTCCTCTGCATGTGCTCAGTCTCATGAGAGCTTGATAGCAGTTTTATGCAGATGCCCATCTCGTCACATCTGAGAGCCACTTTTGAGTTTTCGGTCCAATTATTCAGCACTTACCGCATGGGCCTGAGCGCGGTCCACAGGGAAGCCAGATAAACAAACAGCAGAGAATTATTCAGGATTTAAACACTTAAAAATCCACTTCAACAGAGCCATTTATGTGGTTAATTAAAATGAGCACTGCACTCCCAAAGAAAGCCCAGAACTACCATAAGGGCCCCGCTAACCTAGAGCGATTCCCAGACCCACACAAACAAAACCCTCTCCCTCCTTGTACGACCTCCTAAGCTCACACTGATGCATCTGTTATTATTTGAGGAAATCTTATACATATCTGAAGGTCTGAGTACAAATAATAGAAGAAATACCTATACAGAGCATTTAATGCATCTACTAAATGACTTATTCTTTTCCTCCTTAAACTATTTGAACAGTGTTCAAACATAAAATTTTTCAGAGTGCTAAACACATCTCTCAATGGTAAGCAAATATTGCTTGAAAGCTGGAAGTGTATGATGGATTTCATAGAAGAAATAACAAAGAGACTATGATGTTACCAACAGACTGCAAGCAGTCATTGTCCTTATTATGGAGCCTATAATATCATATCAAAGGGGAACAAAAATCAGCATTTTTTTATGTCATCATCACAACCAATGAGATCTGGAGCCAATAAATATTTCTGGCAGCTAAGAACGCTTTTGAAACTGAAATGAAGGTTTAGGCCCCTTCCCACTGAGGAAAAGAGCCAGATGGAAATGGATGTGTTGCCTTTTTGTTCTGTGTCAAAGGCACGCTAGGTCCAAAATATCTTTCTGATCTGCATTGCATTGCAGAACTGGAAAGATCCCTTGCTGCACCTTTTTGACATTTTGTCAGGTTACAACCACAAACTGCCAGGTATTTTTACACAACGTAGTGCATAGCTCTGAATATGAAGGAAAATCTGTAAATTTGGTGTGCATTTGCATTCTGTCTCTCTGAGTAATACATTTCTCAATAACCTTTTGCTGAATTTACAGTTGAAAGTCTATGAAAAACAGATATTTTCCTTCCAGTTCACAATTTTGCACTACTTTTTATTGGTTAATCAAATAAAACCACAATAAAACACCTTGGAGTATGTGGTTATAATGTGGCAGAAAATAGAAAGTTTGAGGAGTATGAATTCCCTTTGGCATACTGACTGAATTAACAGCAAATCTATTGGATTAAATGTTTTACACTTTCCTTCCCTTTCTCTTCCTTTAACCCATTGTCTCCACTCAACAAAGGAATATATTATATAAAATAAAAATCCAGTCCAGCCAAATAAATAAAAACATCTTCAGAATGCATCTGTTCTTTAGGGGTTTTGAAATAAACATCACCCTCAAGTGTGCAACAAAATCCTTTAGCTAGGGAGACACTTTGATCAACAGCTATCCGTTGCTCCAAACTGAGCATATATTTGGGGAAACAAAGCACAATCTCAGCTGCTAATCCCCTGAGATTCAGAGTGCATTCCCAAATAAGCCTTTGATCTCTGGAGTGCATCCGGACAGCTGACTTCAGACATACTGCACACTTGCATGCACACGCGAGGAACAGATATACACAAACACAAGCATTCGTCTCAGACTGATAATGTGCCAAAATGCACTTTTATTTGTGGTTGCCACATTTGGTGACAGCTGAAGATTTATTTATTTTTTTTCTCAAATTGAGGTACATTAAGTGACTTCTACAGCTAAATCCAACAGCTTCAGGTCTACATTTCTGTACAAGCTGGTATTTGAAATACCTTATCTTGACTGTAGCCTATTCTTAATGCTTTAAATGTATAATTGAAAGATGGCACTTTCTAACAAAATCAAAAATATTGACATATTTTACTTTTTATTTATACTGCTTGAGGTTTTTCACATTTTCAAACTACAAACTTCAATCTATTTTATTAGAAATCTCTGTGGCGAACCAACACAAACCATTGCATATTTGTGAAGTAGATGGAAAATGATTTGAACATTTTTTACTCTTCCAAACATTAAAACTTTGGTGTATTTGTTTTCAGCCCCCCTGAGGCAGCACTTCGTAGAGGCACCTTTCACTGCAAACACAACTGGCACTCTTTAGGGACTATGTCTTTACCAGCTTTGCACATCTAGAAACTGACATTTTTTTCCAGTCCTCTTTGCAAAATTGCTCAACCCCAGTCACCTGGGATAGATAGACAGCATCTATGAAGAACAATTTTTAAGCTTTACCACAACTTCCCATCTGTGCAGAATCAGTTTTCTATCCAAGATAGTATTTAATTTTGGTCTCATTCGACAAGAACACTCACATGGACTCTATTTACTAACTAGGTGTCTTCTTAGGGCTAATGGCACAGGGTTTTATTTTGGGGTATCAAACTAAAAGTGGATAAAAGTAAATGTACATCACACTTTTCAGATTCCTATTTTAAAAAAGATTTGAAAAGTACTTCCACTTCAAATGTATGCAGTACTTCATGCTGGTCTTTCATGTAAAATCTCATTCCAATGCATTAAAGTACTAACTTGCCAGGCATAAAGAATCTAAATACATGGCTCTTAAACATCAGTGAAATATTTAGTGCAACCCAGTTTTATTTTACACTAAACTAATGTCATTGTTTCATAAGATTTTTTTTCAACTGACAGTAATCCGCTCTGCTTTGTCATGAAAGAGAAACTCCTTCAGCTTTCAGTAAACTATGTGACATACAACGCCTGATGTGACATTAAAGCCACCTCCACATCCTCGACCCTCCCAGTCCTCCAGCTAATTTGATGTCAACCCAAGACCTCAGACACATCTTCTCACGATGGGAAAAAAAAAATCACATAGCTCCTATGGCCAGGTGTTACCCCTCCTCCCAAAGGCTGGGCTTTTCTTCTCTTTAGAGAGTGGCTCCAAACTTTTCTCCCAGCCTCTTCAAAGAGCAACAACAGGTCCTTGGCCCCTTGGGACCACAGAGGGGGTAGAGCATGGTGGGAGAGGGGTATACGTCACACAGCATGCACGGGAGGCCAGTCGGTGGGAAAAGAAATTGCAATGCACTGGGAGAGGAGAAAGAAAGAGGAGAGGGAGAAGAAGAGGAGTCTGAAACTGAAAGGTGCTTTCAGCTTCTAGACAAGAGCCCCAGCTTTGTGAAAATGACCTGGAAAGAAAAAGCACAACACAAACCTGCCATGTGCTTAAAATCTTTAGGAGCATTTCCAAAAGGTCTTTCTACTTTAAAAAAAATTGCTTCTAAAAAAAAAATCAAAGACAATGCAACCAACTGTGAATCAGGGAAGGTGGGAGCAAGAGCCCCGATGCTATCCGCTTTTGAATTGCATTCTGTTGTCAAATGCACCTTTTGCTCTTTGTCTGAACGGCTCACAAACTTCTGTTGGAAAGGAAAATCTAAGCTTTTGGAACTGCGAGAGCAGCAGGCTGGGAAGCCTCAGTGTGGAGGGTTCTTTTAAACTACACACAGACTGGAGCTTCACAGAGAGGAGGAGCCATCAGTGTCACTACAAACACCTCCCTGCACGGCCCACTTCAAATGCAGCCACATGTCATCAACCGCAACCAACACAGGGCACATGAGAAACGCAACAAACAGATGGAGGATAGGAAGGCAGAGAGGGGAAGAGGGCAGAACCAAAGGGAGTGGGGCAGGGGGAGGTAACAGAATAGTAGAGGGTGGCTTATTAAAACAGAGCCTCTCATGTCAACATCTGACGATTACTCCCAAAGGAAGCAACAAACCGAACCAGCTGAAAAGTTTTCTGAAGTGAAAATACTCAGCTATTTATCCGCCTCTAACGATACACTTCTGCACGCTTCAAATATCAGATTTACGGCTGGGTGTGGATGTGGACACCGTGCCGCACGTCACTGAGGCTCACATGACTCTGATCTTATTGAGCTTCACTGTCCACCTGTTTACACCGCTCACTGCCCAATAAGAGTCTCTCTGGACTTTATGAATGGGAAAGTACTCACACCTCTTTAAGCTTTTCATATTTTGACTGATTGCATCTACAAACTTCCAAACTTACTGGGGTTTTACTGGCATCCCAGCTAGAGGATAATTGCAAAGTGGTTGGAACGTAATAAAAGGTTTTGAACATTTTCTAGAGTTAAAAATGTGAAAAGTGTGGCTTACAATCTCTTATAGTAAACACTTTTTGTTGATTCCGTCTGCCAAGTCCCAATTTTCCAAACCCTGTGAGAGAAAAGCATTTCCACAGCATGATGAAGCCACTACTATGTCCCAACGTTAATGGGGTGTAAATACTTTTGTAACAAAGCCAACCTGCTCATGTGAGCCACATCTCTCAGCCCAGACATTCTTTTAAAGTCGGCATTGTTCCTTTTGGGATTATAGTGTGGCAAAGATCGGCTCAGAAGAATTTCAAGCATGGACACCCCGCTGGTGACACCCGACCCACATTCTCCTGAACCCTGGTCCAACTGGGAGAGGAGCTTAAAGAACAGTGGCTATAAATAACTATCCCACCAGGTATTCCATGCAACACCGACAACTTTTAAAGCCAAGAGAGGACTTGCGTTCATTTGGAGCGAGATTTCAACTCATGTTTCTAACAGCGCTTTTAGATCTGACTTTTACACATAAAAAGAAAAAAAAATCCTTCACACATTACAAAATGAAAATAAATAATAATTTTGCTACATGTTTTGTTGATAACAATCTTTATATATTTTCCCTAATGAATAGATAATAAAATTAAAATCACTTTATTTACAGGTGAACTGATTAAACTTTTCTGGCTGACAGTTTTTCAGAGGTTTTATCTGCCAATTTTAATTTGACTGATTCAGATTTTTTTTTTTCTTTAAGGACTTTTACAAATAAAAGCACTGCACCTTCAAACTGTCTTTAATCTAAAAGAAACTAAAAATAATAGAAAATTAAGGATTTTAGGTATTTAATGATACATTGGTAGATACCAATCAAAGGCTGATGGATTATTGCATCTAATTTTAATTCATTAATCACTAAAAGTAAGGCTGACCCTGCAAATTATATATTACATAGTAGTGAAATGCAGAAATCAATAACTTTTTAATACATCTGATAGGGAGAAACATAAACTATTACCTGATGTATTACAGATTTAATAACTTTTAAAAAGTATCCTAAGTCTACATATTTAGTTTACATCATCTTGTGAATGGGAGGGATCCAGCAGAAAGTTAGATTGGCACAAGAATTTCAGTCTGTAACAATGAAAATTAATGAGGAAACTTCTATAGAAAGAAATGCCATGCCAACAAGTTTACAGTCGACGCCCCCTCCACTATTGGCCAAAAGCTTTTACACTGTGGTGTTGCTGGAAACAGAAAGCTGCTGAATATGTTGAGGAAGAAAGGAATGGATGTTTGTTTTTCCGCTCATTATTTATTGTATGTGCTTGGTTTAAAATGTTTAAATTGCCTCAAGTAATTTAAATAATGTGGAATAATTGTACTGCTGCCAACAAGCTTTTAGAAAGAAAACCCAAAGTTTCTTCAAAATATATCAAAAACTAAGACATAAAACTGAGGTTGGAGATTGATCTTGCTTCAATAACTAATCCCGATTAGTAATGTCAACACCACCAGCAAAAACCTCCTAAAACTATCTACAATTTTACCTCATGATTAAGAACACATGTAATGCTAACGTAGCTTCCAGCACAAAACAAATTAATGATTTTATACTAGAGGTTTTTTTTTTATGTAATGCCCAAAAGAAAAATGCATAATTGTCCCAATTTATTCAAGTTGTGCTTAACTGAGTCATGCATTTTTACTTTAGAACTGACATTTGTTTATAGTTACAAATTATATTTGTTGTCTAGCACATTCTCAATTTTTATGCAGGCAATTGCTCACCAAAAAT
Source organism: Poecilia formosa (assembly GCF_000485575.1). Classification (NCBI taxonomy): domain Eukaryota; kingdom Metazoa; phylum Chordata; class Actinopteri; order Cyprinodontiformes; family Poeciliidae; genus Poecilia; species Poecilia formosa. The sequence continues at coordinate 914,106 of NW_006799985.1, read as the reverse complement.
GCCTCGCACAAGTAGCTGTTTTCACTAACGGCAACTTGTTATGTTTTGTATCTTTGTTCTTCAGGTCCATTTTATTGCATTAAATTACCTTAAGCGAAGAAAAGCTGCAAGCATCAGTGGGTTAGGACATAAGTGATGCAAGAGTAAAACAGGGGAAAATAAGATGGTTTACCACATCAAGCAGTAGGTGCTGACATGTTCATGTTTATGGAATGACCCAAAAAATTAAATGATGCTATACAGCATCAAACAATAGTGTGTCATCTATTTAGAATGCAACAGATCTGGGATTTGGCTCTATGTTTAATAAACTAACAGATTTATGATGAAAATGTCTGGATCCTGGGTGGGCGAACTCATTTCCCATTTTTCTACTTAACAGGTCTCAGTTCCTGAAACATGCCTGCCTTTGAGGAAGGCATCTCTAACCAAAGAGGCTTAAAAGCTCCTCTGAAGCAATTCCAAAGGATCTCCCTTCTTGACAACAGCGGCACAGTGTTTACCACACTGCCAAAATACAAAACAAGCATGACCTCCAACATTTCTCCCCAGCCTTTACAATCCACACTTGTCACTGGACTGTCACACAGCAATGCTTTCAACTCAGCCTGGGTCTATTGTTAACTAAATTACAAGAGAGAGACTGAGAGAGGGAGTCTCAGATCAGTTAAAGAGGCTGACATCATCAATGTTCCATGCACGAGTAAATGTGAGTTCAAGCAAGCAGTGTAAGCATTCACTGTTGCAGTACAAAACAACTACAGTGCTAAGCAAAAGTATTCACAGCCCCTTAAATTTTTTCACATTTTGTCACATTATAGCCACGAACATAAAATGCATTTTGTGGGGATTTTATGTGATGGGCCAACATAAAGTTGCACATAAGAGAAAATAAACTAATGATCTCAGTTTAACTACAACTGTTCTGTTTAAAACATTAAACAGGTCGAGCTTGGAAAAGCTTAAACATCTCATAGGAAGAGTTCAGAAAAATACAAACCAATCCTCCTAAACTGAGCATTCTAGCAAGAAAAGCATCATTCAGAAAAGTAGTCAAGAAGCCCATGGTAACTCTGGAGGAGCTGCAAAGTTGATCTGGGAATCTAAAGACAGGGCAACAATTAGTTCGTAGAGGAAAACCTGTTAGAGGCTGCAAAATACCTGAGAGTGCAGTCACTGTCTATCTTTCCAGCAGATCAAAAACACTAAAATGATTTGGTTTAAATAAATTGATAATGTGTGGCAGGACTTTAAAATTGATGTTCACAGATCTGACTGAGATTGAGGTATTTTCGAAAGAAGAATGGGCAGAAATGTCAGTCTGTAGATGTGCCCAGAGCGCTTAGGTGTTTCTACCTACCTTGTATTTATGGGCTTCATAAATACAAGCTGCGGTTTTTATTTTACTTTACTTTTATTTGTCTAAAGGACATGAAAACCATCCCTAGCAATTATTCGCCTTTTTGTGTTGATCTGTGTTACAAAATTCCGATTAAAAAAAATAAAGTAAATTTAACGTGCAAAAAATGTGGAAAACTTATCCGCCTGTGAATACTGTTGCAAGCCGGTGTATGAGCGTAAAAACCAGCCTCGTGCTGAAACGGTGATAAACTCGATCGCAGTTTCAAAAACCTACATAAAACAATTTTCTAAAAAAAAATTTTACTCAAACATGTTCAAGTGGGAAAATGGGGATACAACTTATTCCGAATTTTCCGAGTAAGTTGGCAGTAAATAAGTGAACGTAGGTGGCCAGGGGAACTCACCCGTGCAGTCATCCCGCAGTTACTCTGATGGTGACAGTCCTGTTGCTCGAGGCGAGAGCTCGTGCAGTAGTATTTCTGCTTCACGAGCCAGTCGTCGACTCCCTTTTTCGCCAAACAGGCATTCACAACAAAGCTGTCGCCTGGAACACAAAAAACACATGTCAGATGCTTAAAAAACAATAATTTATTAAGCAGGACTCATTCTACCGAAAAACGGGACTCTCTTCTCTAAGAGACGAACTCTACGTGCAACGTTTCCATTTACAAACTGACAGAAAATATTAAAAGTGTACTGTGAAGGGGAGAACAAATAAAGTCTGCTTACCTTCTGGACTCTCCCTCGGTTTACAAATAGCGGCTTGAAAGACAGAAAAATGGAAAACAATGAATGTGTTACTAGAAAGTATCAAAGCGCAGTTGGAACAACTACTGCTGTGTTTTTTCCTATCGGGAATAAGAAATCGTACCATGCTTCGAGTGCAGTTTACCCATTTCTATGCATCGAGTTGGAGTTGAAAACCATCAGAAGAATATAATCCAGTAAAATAACAACAGGCTGCGATATCCAGTCAGCGGAGCGTCCGTGGAGACCGAGAGCGCACTACATGGAGTGAAGACCGTGTGACCGAGGAGCAGAGTGAGTCTTTGATCCAAAGCGTTGCCGCCAATAGACACAAGCAAGACTATAGGTTGAACAACTTCCGGTCGGCGCGTTCAAAATAAACCCAGGCACGTCACCGAGCGGAAAGTTAAGATTAACCAGATTTAAATAACAGCATTTCACATTTTCATTTTTATTTTTGAAGGCATAAATATTAATCATAAGCCCTGCAACTTTGAAATGTATTTTAAGCTAACCTACTTAACCTTAAAAAAAATGGGGCTCACGCTCAAAATCTCAAAATTGATGGTAACAAATCCAAAAGAGTCCAGATTCCGGAACCAGTTGCGTCTCTCACTGTAACTTGATGCCGCTTGTGCAGCTTCGCCCCGCTTCAGTCTCGGTGAAGCGCTGATGAGGTGACATCAAAACGATTACATTTTTAACTGTGAGAATATAATATCAGCCCCGAGTGCGAGCGAATGAGTGTAAACCCGCTGATTATAGTCTTAGTTTTCTCAAAAGGAGGGTCACGTTCCAGGCAGGGGTCACAGTCCTGGGCCCCAATCGGACGTGCAGCCTGTCACGTTTTTTTGTTGTCACAGTTAATTGTAGACTACAATTAGTTAATTGTAGTCTACAGTTGTTCTCCCCTAAAAAAGGGGAGAACAAATTCTAAAAAAATATATAAAAAAAGTATTATGAAGCCCCAAATGCTATTTTTGCCCTGTTATCTTATACCTTGATTAATGAATGTATTCAAAAGTACAAGCAAGGCAAGTCTGAGTTATAAACAAACTTTGGCTACAGCAGAGGACTCCCAGTCATGTCTACTCTGTAAGAAAAAATTAGCCTTGGTTGTTTATTTTTCCAAAATAGATTATAACAGAATGACAGGACAAAAGGCATGGGTTTTGGCATAATTTATTACAATTTTCAGAAAACAAGTAGGTGATGACTGAGAGATCATGTGAATAAATATAATTTCAAAAAGAAAAGCAAGAGCTATATTAAAAAATATATTATTATTTTTTAGAAAAAAAGGTTTAAGTGCACCAAAATTTACTTCTTATGCACTGACATACTATTATAAAGAGCTATACTCAGCTTAAAGGGGATATAGAAATAGAAGATTATATAGTGAGGCAATTACATAAAAGTAACACTGCAAACATTTTATGAATGTTTGAAATGTTTAATTATATCTTACAGATTAAACAATGACAAGTGACGAAGACATGACTGATTGTTTCTATATGTCTGAAAAATGCTGTTTGTAAACATGGGGTCAATCTTAGCTCCACCTTTCAAACTTTTATGAATCTATTTAAGGTGTGATGCAATAACATTTGATTTTTTTTTTTAAAAAAAGTCCCTGCATAAAAATATAAAATAGGTCAGTGACTCTTTGCAGTTTCTGGTGGGTTTAACAAGGACCCACCTTCAGCGTCGGGCCTCATAAAACCTTTCGCTGGCTCTGAGAACAAAGGAGGATAAGGTTGCATGACGATTGAATTGCATTTGAATTTATAACCCTTTTAGAATTAGATAAATCAAGTCAACAATTATGCACCCATTTGGGCCTCTTGAGGTCAGAATCAAATCAGGATTAGTGCACAGCGCTCATCTCTCTGTTTGAGGTCTCTGACATGAGAATAAGAGTCTTATTGGACTGAGGCAGCAGATGAAAGCAAGCTAAGATGCTTTTGATGTCTTCAGATATACAGCATAAAGATAGCAGCTACTGGGCCATTTCATGCCAGGCTGCCAGTCTCTCAGTGTGACAGTAATATTGCACACAGTGGGTCTCACCCTGCCAACCAAAACCATTAAGGTTCCAGATGTTCTCCCAAGAAGTCTTCTGTAAATTGTATCCGCGGAAGATCAAAAGTTAAAGTTAATCACGCTCAGAAGTTCCGCATTCAAGGATTCCTTTCACCCTTTTCCTCTAAAATACTTTGAATCATAACTCTAAATACAACGCATTTTTCTAATAAAGAAACAGATTACATTAATCCTTCATAGATTAGATTGAATTATATTAAATCAAAGGGACAAGTTACAAAAGAAAAAAAATATTTTAAAAGTAAAAACAACACATTTTTGTATCCGATCAATTAGATAAGAATATATTACTTTTAATTACTTATTTAACTTTGCATGAATTACTCTACTTTTACCAAAACTGATGCCAAAGGGAAAACATTCATAGGAATAGAATAATTTATTGTACTTATTTAAGAATCCTTTACAAAAGCATATTCAGCAAACAGGAAGCACCTTGGAGAAATGTATCTTAAGCCTGTTGGATTTGTTTAATCCTTAATTTTACATCTTCAAAGAAAAAGCAAAACTTAGGCAGATCTAAATGAGCCAGTGTTTTATTTGCTCATTTAGGAAAATTAACTATTTTCCATTCATAACTACACTGGGCTCCCAGGAGTTTTTTTATTAAGACACTGAAATACATGAAATGATCTGTTATCACATCTTAGCATGTTTTATGTTATAAAGCATAGCTTGTCAGACAAGATAAGTGAGTTGAGCGATCAGAATAAGTCATTAGATGGAATTGGATATGTGTTCAGCATTACTTATGAGTTTGAAAGAACCAAATAATTTAGTTTCACACAAAACAGTTTCAGACCTCTCTGTTCATGCTTAATTTTGAGCAGTACAATGAGACAGTTGTTCATGTCTCAAGTAGGATTGATGAAGCAGAGACCCATAGAGTTGGGTCAACACTGCACATTTTTTTGTCCAATTTACCCCAAATTTTTAGTCAGTCAGTCTGCTCTAGTTGTGGTCAGTAAGCAAAGCTAATCAGCACAAAAAAACTGGTCTGACTGAGCAAATATTCCTCAAGAGGTTATCCAGGGACAGGGCATATTAACCTTTGTGCGTGCGAGGACTGAGGCAAACGTAGAGGACTGTGGCAAATGATACAAGTTTTACGTGTGTGGGGTCAGTTGGACCCTATTTCTAGACACAAGGGTTAAGACAGTTTTACCAAGGTTTACACCAAGTGGAAAGGGAGTCTGGCTAAATAGAGACACAGAAAGTTTGACCTAACTACTAAGTTGTCACACTTCTCAGTCTCCAGTGAAAAGTTTACTCTAGGGCCAGTGCCCTGCAATTTTTCGAAGTGACAACCCAACACCCCTCAATCAAATGGCTGAATTATCCCCTCAGTATGCAGTCAATCCTCTGCAGACCTACTAATGACCTCTACTTGACTCAGGTGTGTTGAAGTAGAAAGACATCTAAAAGTTGCAAGACACTGGTCCTCAGTGTCTGGATTTGAGGACTGCTGCTCTTGGCTGTTAAAATGAGGCTGTAAAGTTTTTTAGGATCAGCATTTCAAGGCATAGCAATGAAGAGGAGAATGTATCTGTTAGGGAACCATAGGGTCTTATCATTGCTTTATGAAGATTTCGAAGAGCTCTGTCAGCTAAATGGATTTGGGGATTCATCTGCAGTAACGCAGACTCTGCTCCAGTTAGGGAGAGTAGAGAAGCAGGGG